>NC_069504.1:356415313-356680313 GCF_027579735.1 Bombina bombina
GGAGAAGAACAAACCCCATCGGGCTTGACGTGAGTTGAGGCGTTTGGCAGTATGAAGATACAGAAGATTTTTATGATCCGTGAGAATAAGAAATGGTTGAGCCGTGCCTTCAAGCAGATGTCTCCATTCTTCCAAAGCCATTTTAATAGTTAACAATTCCTTGTTACCGACATCATAATTCAGTTCAGAAGTATTGAACTTCTTGGAGAAAAATCCCACAGGAAGGATCTTGCTAGAAACAGGATTTCGCTGAGATAGTACTGCCCCAGCAGCAATCAGAGAAGCATCCACTTCAAGGATGAATTGGAGACTCGGAACAGGATGGCAAAGAATGGGAGCAGAAGTAAATGCAGACTTCAGAGATTCAAATGCCTGTAAGGCTTTATCAGACCAATGTTTGCAATCCTGACCCTTCTTAGTAAGAGCAGTAAGGGGTGCCGAGATGTTAGCAAAGTCTTTTATGAACTTACGATAGTAATTGGCAAACCCCAGGAACCTTTGAAGAGATTTTAAGGAAGTAGGTCTAGGCCAGTCTATAATTGCCAACAGTTTGTCAGAATCCATCTTAAATCCAGACGGGGAAATAATGTAACCCAGGAAATGAATAGATTCTTGATGAAAAGAGCACTTTTCAAGCTTGGCAAAGAGAGAATTTTCACGTAATCTCTAGAGTACTAATGTAACATGATGAACGTGGTCCTGTAAATTCCGGGAATAAATTAAAATATAATCAAGATAGATAATAACGAATTGATTAAGATAGTCTCTGAATATTTCATTAACAAAATGTTGAAAAACTGCAGGGGCATTGCATAACCCAAAAGGCATAACTAAATATTCATAATGCCCAAACCTAGTATTGAAGGCAGTTTTCCACTCGTCCCCTTTACGAATTCTGACCAAATTATATGCCCCACGAAGGTCCAATTTGGTAAAGATGGAAGCACCCTGGAGACGGTCAAATAATTCGGGAAGGAGAGGAAGTGGATAACAATTCTTGATTGTAATTTGATTTAGAGCTCGATAGTCAATGCAAGGACGAAGGCCTCCATCTTTCTTTTCCACAAAGAAAAAACCTGCTCCTACTGGAGAAGAAGAAGGGCGGATAAAACCTCGGGCCAAATTATCCTTGATATACTCCTCAAGTGAAACATTTTCTTGATGAGAAAGTGGGTATGTTTTACCCTTAGGTAGAGGAGCTCCTGGTAATAGGTCAATGGGACAATCAAAGGTCCGGTGTGGAGGTAATACTTCAGCATCCTTTTTAGAAAAGACATCACAGAAAGAATGATAATGTCCAGGCAAGGAATCAGGAATGTCCAAAGCTGCCACAACAGTATTAGAAGTTTTGGGAGTACTTTGAAGACACTGTTTGAAACAAGATCCCCAAGCAACAAGCTCTCCTTTAGACCATGAAAACACTGGATCATGTAATTGAAGCCACGGGAGTCCCAAAATGAGAGGAAACTGTGGGGAAGAGATTATGTCAAAACAAATGGTTTCGGAATGAAGTACTCCTACAGACATGAGAAGTGGTATCGTAGAATATTGAATGAAACCAGAACCTAAGGGTTGACCACTGACAGTAGTGACCTTGATTACTTGACTCTTGGAAAGCAAAGGAATATGAAAAGCATTAACAAAGTCTGAATCCATAAACATTCCGGCAGCTCCGGAATCGATGAGTGCTTGAGCCTGAAATTTGGTGTTGCGAAAACGAAGAGTGACTGGAACAAATAGCTTGGGATTGAGGGTAGAAAAAGATCTTTGGCTTAACTCAGTCCCTCTTTCTGGAGTTAAGCCCTGGCTTTTACTGGACGAGTTGGACAATCTTTTAACATATGCCCCTTAATACCACAGTAAAGACATAGTCCCAGATTACGCCTTCTGAGACGTTCATCTTCGGATAATTTAATTGCACCAACCTCCATAGGTTCACTTGACTCAGAGATAGACGTATTAGGAGTAGGAAGGTTTGGTGAACGAGGCATAGGACGGAAAGAAGATCTGATAAAGGATCTTCTATTACGGTCACGTTCATGGAGACGCTCAGAGTAACGAGCATCTAGCTTGATACATAAGTTGATAAGTTCTTCTAGAGAATCAGGAAGATCCCTATAAACCAATTCATCTTTCAAACGATCACAAAGACCTTTACGAAACGCTGCACGTAAGGCCCCATGATTCCACATAGTTTCAGCAGCTAAAGTCCGGAATTCTATAGCGTATTGTGCTACAGAAAGAGATCCCTGTCTTAGATCTAAAAGTCCTGCTTCAGCAGCCGCTGATCTACCAGGTTTATCAAACACAGAAGAAAATATGGAAACAAAAGTGTCAATATCATGGAGCAAAGGATCATCCTTTTCCAACAGTGGAGAAACCCAAGCCAAGGCTTTACCCTTCATAAGAGAAATTAAAAAGGTGATCTTGGAGGAAGAGGAAACAAACATCTGAGGATTATTTCTGAAGTGAAGGCAGCACTGATTTAGAAATCCTCGACAATCTTCAGGATTGCTGTCATATTTATCCGGTAGTGGAATTCTGGGAATAAACTGTTCTGCAGGTTGTGGCGGATTAAATGCAGGGTTAGAACTGGCTGCAGGAACAACAGGTGTTGCAGAAACTTGAGAAGGAGAGAGATTATGCAAAAGAGCAGTAATTTGATCCAACTTAGAATCCAGGGATTGCAGGTGTGCAGAGTGGGTTCCAAGAAGCTGTCCCTGTAGAGCCACAGCTCTGGATAACTCACCAGGGTCCATTTTTTGGCCTGTTTGTAATGTCAGGATAGGTTAAGTCCAGAGTTAGACCCAAATGCTAAAATGAAGTTAGAATAACACTCTAGCACTGTGAGTATATTCCCGGACCTGACCCTGCGACAGCTGCAATAGTATACTCACAGAAATAAACTGGAAGATGATACAGCCGGGTCAGGGGAAGAACTTCGGGTAGATAAGGGTTAACCAAAAGAGTAATCCATCAAGCAATAACTGGCAACATGGAATCAGGCAGGCAGGGGTTAACCAGAAGGGTTTGTCAAACAAGCAAAGTTCCAGCAGCGTGTAATCAAGCAGTTTGGGGTTAAACAGTAGAATGGTCAAACAAGCAAAGTCCAGCAACGTGTAATCAGACGGTTTGGGGTTAAACAGTTGAATGGTCTAGCAAGCAAAGTTCCAGCAGCATGTAATCAGGCAGTTTGGGGTTAAACAGTAGAATGGTCAAACAAGCAAAGTCCAGCAATGTGTAATCAGGCGGTTTGGGGTTAAACAGTAGAATGGTCTAGCAAGCAAAGTTCCAGCAGCGTGTAATCAGGCAGTTTGGGGTTAAACAGTAGAATGGTCAAACAAGCAAAGTCCAGCAACGTGTAATCAGGCGGTTTGGGGTTAAACAGTAGAATGGTCTAGCAAGCAAAGTTCCAGCAGCGTGTAATCAGGCAGTTTGGGGTTAAACAGTAGAATGGTCAAACAAGCAAAGTCCAGCAACGTGTAATCAGGCAGTTTGGGGTTAAACAGTAGAATGGTCAAACAAGCAAAGTCCAGCAACGTGTAATCAGGCAGTTTGGGGTTAACAGTAGAAATGTTCAAACAAGCAATAGTCCAGATAACAGGAAACAGGCAGGAAGGGATTAGGAATCAAACAAGCCAGCAATTCTGATTCGAAATAAGTAATCCAAAAGTTACTTACAAGCAGGAACAGAACAAACAGGCCCCGAGGTGAGGAGACGCCGGAATAAGAAGGCCCTCTGATGTCAGCAGAAGGGGCCGAGGAGAACAAGGTTGCTAAGCAACCAAGGAAGCGCTACCGCGCTGTACAGGAGGAAGCGATCAGCAGCTGAGTGATCGCGACACTGAGTTATATTAAAAAAAAAATCAGTACTAAAGTTCCGGTCACCGGCGGATCGGAAGAGCAGGAAGAGGAAGATATTTTGGCACCTCCCAGTGTGACAGCGCCCAGAACTTTGTCCCTGTATCAACTTCCCTCTTCAAGCAACAATATCTAAACCACAGAAAAAAATGCCACATCCAGATAAGCCCAATCATGGCACATAAACATAATAACTAATATGTAGCGCATAAGGTATCTTCCAGATGCCATGCAACTCCATCACAAGCTTTACCCATCCAATCGGACCCTCACCCTTCCGAGACCCCCACTATCACTGTGACCCCACAAATTTTCCTACCTGCTCCAGTCGGTCGGTCGACTTCACAGGTCGTTTGCACGGGCGGCTCACTCAGACTGTCACCTCATGGCTCAGATGGAGGCAGCTCACGTGGAGAGTAGGAGACATCAGGCCGACATGGGCGGCTTATCCCGCATGATTTCTCCCTCTCAGAGTGAGTGACGTGACGTCTGCAGACTGCAGCGCAGTCGCAGCTGTGCAACTTAGGCAAGTGAAGACGTAAGGTCCGCCTCGTCACTTCCAGTCCTCCACTGAGCTCTGAGCTCTCTGATAGGCTAAATAAAGAGATTAGGCTAAAAAATATATAAGTAATATCATATGACGGGCGGCCAGGCCAGCCCAGAGTAAGAGGGACAGGGGGGGCGGCAGTGCGGCGGCACATAGGTCTCTCCAATTTAAAAAAATAAAAATGCATTTTTTTTAATCATAGGCATGGCAGCAGTCAGCAACTCGGCACCGCTCTCAGCGTCCCCCTGCTGGTGCGCCCTAAGGTGGCTGCCTTAGTTGCCTATTACAAAACGCCGGCCCTGGGTGGTGGAAATACATCCAGAGCCGACCTCTCCTACCCAAAGAGATATTAGTCTGAAACCACCACCAGACTTACTCCAAGATCTCAAGGCCTTTTTTCTCCCCAAAATGGAGACGCTGCAGGCAGGAATGGATACTATAACTTCTGAGATACGCCAATATTCCACAAGGCTCAAACATGCAGAGCAAAGGATATCTGATGTAGAGGACTCCCAACAAACATCTACTATAGCTGTGCAATGTTTAGAATGCCACAACTCACAGCACCAGGACAAACTCAATGACCTCGAGAACTGATCCAGACGCAACAATTTAAGGATAATCGGGGTCCCAGAGTCGATTAAAAACAAGGATCTTCTAGAGTTCACAGCTTACACACTACTTAAATTACTAAAGATGGATCAAGAAACAATGCCCCTAGACATAGAACGGGTACACAGAATAGGCCCAGAACAGCTGCCTGCTAAGCCCAACCAGAGGCCGAGACAAGTTAATTTCAAGTTACTCAGATACCAAGAGAAGATGGCAGTCCTAAAGGCTTACAGATCCCAACCCAATCTACTTTTTGAAGGACACAAACTTTTACTTTTCCAGGACTTTTCTGCAGAGGTGGCTAGGAAACAGAAGGAGTTTGCCCCCATCTGCTCTAAACTACATTCCTTGGGACGTCAAGCTTTGCTTCTCTATCCAGCGAAACTGAGGCTAACAACACCCAGTGGCACCAAGTTTTTCACTAACCCACAGCAACTGCAGGAGTTTCTTGACTTCGAAAGCCGCAATGGAGAGGGCTGAGAGGACCATGCAGTTAAAAGGTTACTACTTTATCTTACCCATTTGACAAGATGGATGCTAAAACACTCAGTCCACCACTGACGTTTACACTAAAGTTTAATCTGAGGTCTAAGTATTTATTCTTATTTGTTCTAGTTCTTGTTCTTACTGTTTTTACTATTGCTGAAGTTTTGCGATTGTTCATGTTTGAGCACTATATGGAGCTGTGGTTGGGACCTCCCCTGCCTCACAAGGGCTGCTTTGCTTCCCCATCCGCAAGCCTGTTTGTCCCATGCTCTCCTCCCTCTCCCCCATCCCTCCCTCCTCCTCATGTCCTGTATCAAGTTATGCACAATGTTACGTGCAATATTGCCAGAATGTCACAATTGTGTTATTTCACCCCTTTAGCTACCTGTAGGAGCACCCGGATTCCGTCCAGACACCTGCAGGTGTAGAGCGTGAACTGTAAGTCAGCCCCACAGTGGTCGCACACACTACAGCTACTCAAATCTAGTTCTGCTACAACAGGCACCATACCCTCTGATCCCCCTCCCAACAAACCTACCACCTCTAACTTAAAAAATCAGAGACTTTACGGCCACATAACCCAGACAACCACTACCAGGCATCATTCTCACTTATCTCTCCTCTCTCAACATTATGACATGCCCGCTTAAAATAGTATCATGGAACGTGGGAGGTATCACCTCCCCGGCCAAGCGCAGTTTTACACTGCAACACCTGAGACGTCTACAAACAGACATTGCTCTCCTACAGGAGATGCATCTCACGGAAGTGGAACACGAGAAACTACAATGCCCGCTGGGTGGATAAGATCCTTTACACCCCTACAGGGGGGCCAAAGAGAGGGGTAGCCATTTTAGTTAAAAAAGGTCTCTCCACCCAAATTAAGCCTATTAAAATAGACCAGAGGGGCAGATACATCATAGCCTCCCTTCACTTAGATAACCAAACATACACCATAGCCAATATATATGGCCCCAACCAACTAACCCCACAATTCTGGCACACCCTTCAGACTAGTCTGTCCCTACATGCTGATAACCCATTACTGCTAGGAGGTGACTTTAATTTAGCACAAGATTTGCCGCTAGATCGCAGGGCTGACAATCACACAAAAAAACAAGAAAAACTCTATGCTAAAAAAAGGAGAAAAGAAATGGCAACTGTTGCTGCCTTTAAGTCCTCACTGGGCCTTTTAGACCTGGAGGGACTTCACATGCATGTCAAAAACACACAACACACTCTCACAAATCGATTATTTTTTATGCTCTAAACAACTACACATGCAAATCATACAAACAGACATCTCGGACATTAAAATTTCGGACCATGCACCCATATGGCTGCAACTTGGCCCCAGACCCAATATGCGCACCTCTGAGAATTGGAGATTCCCCACTTACTTATATCACAATGTTGAATTCAGACAGCATTTAAAAACTCACTGGAGGAATATTGCAATTTTAACACCCAACATTTCAGCAACCCAGGTGTGTTTTGGGGAGCATCCAAGGCTGTTATGCCAAATTACTAGCTTCACGGCGCATTATAATGCCAAGAGGAAAAGGATAGAAACTGTCACTACCTCAGAATTTACTACTGCATATAATCAATACCTGGCCCACCATTCTCCCCAACATAGAAATAACTACTATGAGAAAAAAAAAAACTAAAGGAGGATGCCCTGCTTCAGCAGGACCACCTCTTCCAAACACACAGAAGAGGCAAGTTTTAAAGATTTGGGGACAGAACGGGGAGACTGCTAGCCAACATGGTTAAATTGATCAATCCCAAATCTATTATCCCATCTATTCAAGTGCAAGGGGCATTCTGTTCAGACACCGAATCAATTGCAAACGAATTCCTAAAATTCTACTCCACACTTTACACAGCCTAACCATGCACACAACGTGACAAAGACCAGTTTTGGGACAGCATCACCCCCCCACCCTTGATGCAGAAAACTTGGGAAAACTCAATGCCCTGATTCAGGCGTCAAAAGTCTTAAGGGCAATTAAATCAGCCAAACTAGGAAAAACCCCAGGTCCAGACAAATTACCAATTGAATATTATAAACTGCTACAGACGGAACTCAGCCCCCTGTTGGCACAAACATTTACGGCTTACTTACAGGGCTCATTGGCACCTCCAGCAGATTTTGCAGACGCATTAATGTGCCTAATTCCTAAATCAGGCAGAGACTCGACGATCCCAGCCTCCTACAGACCAATAGCACTCTTAAACAATGAATACAAACTATTCACTGCCATTTTGGTGGACAGATTAGCGGCTGTGCTGGGTACGGTCATCCATAAAGACAAGACAGGTTTCCTGAGACACCGCTCCTCAGTAGCCAACATTCGCAAGACTCTAGCGGTAATAGACCACTTCTGGCGGGAGGGAAGTGGCGGTAGCAGAGGGAATCAGGCTGGCACTGGGACACCCCAAGGAGCATGCCTCCTCTCTGTCGATGCCGAAAAGGCATTCGACAGAGTGGAATGGGATCACCTCCTGACTACCCTGGGAAAATTCGGCATAACTGGAAACTTTCATAACCTTATACTAAAATTATATCACAACCCTCGCACCTCCATCATAGTAAACGGCTCGGTGTCCCACCCCTTCACTCTTGGCCGGGGAACGAGACAGGGATGCCCCCTCTCCCCCCTATTGTTTAACCTAGCCATAGAACCATTAGCTATTTACATAAGAAATATGACACCAGCATTGAAGATAGGATTACATACTATGCACTTATCACTATACGCTGACGACCTGCTTCTATACGTAACCTACCCAAACACCACTATTCCTATACTAGTCTCTATATTTCACCAGTTCGGAACCATTTCGGGCTATAAAGTAAACCTGGAAAAGTCGGAGCTGACATATCTTACTAAAACACACCCCCTCACGCCAACTCTAAACAAACTCAGTGTTACGGATGGCTCCTTCAAGTGCTAACGCAGTATACATAGGACTCCGCTTACTCGTCAACCCACACCTAATCTATAAACTGAACATCCCACCAGTGATTGTACAGATCCGCTCTTTGTTGAAAAGCTGGGCCAAATTACCTGTCTCCCTGTCGGGCCGGGTGAGCTTAATTAAAATGATAGCGATGCCTAAATTATTATACCCACTACAGCTACTCCCCTTTTTGTTGACACGGAAAGATTTAGAGAGCATTACCAATGCTTTCAGAACATTTGTGTGGAACTCCAAGAAGCAAAGAATCAGCAGAACGAAACTGGCTCTGCCGATTGACAAGGGGGTCTGAAACTCCCGAATGTTGAGTGGTACAATTGGGCCACACTGGCAAATCTAGTCTTTGACTGGCTTGCGTGTACGTCAGTTTTCAATGACGAACACCTCCAGAGATCCTTAACATACCCACTCCACCTAGCATTCCTGCCACATGCCCCCTACGCACCCACCCTGATAATATTAGAGATAACATATTATTAAAGGACCCGCTTAGACCCTGGAAAAAATTATGCAGATGGTGGAAGCTTCCTGCTGAAGTTACTAGATACCTTCCATTACAGGGCAACCCTACTTTCCTCCCAGGAATGACCACGCAAATCTTTGCCCTATGGGGGGAGAGGGGCTTAACTGCGATCTCACAACTGATAGATCCCCTTACGAACAAAACATTCCCGTTAGCTCACCTACAGGAAAGATTTGACCTTCCCAGACATAGAACATTCGCATATTTTCAAGCCAATCACTATAGGGCTCAGCGGTAGAAATACCACTCCAATTGATACCATTTGCTCCCTGACTAAACAGGGGTCACACTCCATCGCAAACATTTATGCCTTAATCCTATAGAGCAAATCCACAGAAATGCTACAGCATTTAAGTGCTAAGTGGAAGCGAAATGCCGACATTGATGTCAGTGAATCCATGATCTCAGACAGCTTTAAATTAGCAGCTACCAGTACCCTTGTGATGGCACATAGGGAAATGCACCTAAGATTCATACACCTAAGCTACATAACTCCTCACTTGCGAGCTAAATGGGTTCCGGACGCATCAGACACCTGCCTTAAATGCACCTCACCTAGACCAGATGTTAAACATCTGTTCTGGAGCTGTCCCAAAATAGCCCAGTGGTGGGGTAAGATCCAGTACTGGCTCTCAAAAACCTGTGGCACAACGATAGTCCTTTACGATTGAAGATGCCTTTTTTCTTAAGGGACACACAGAGAGCACCCCCCACAAACGCTTTTTGAACACTGCAATACTGATAGCCAGGAAACTGATACTAAAACACTGGACCGTGAGGAAACCACCGCACGTGACCCAATTTTTTAGCTCTATACATGCACAACTATTGATTGAGCAGGCAGAGGTCAGGGGAGATCTTGAGAAACGAATTAAAGCTTTTTGCACAAAGTGGCAGCCTTACCTACTCTCCTTACCCGACAACATATACACACAGATACTGACACCTTTTGCCAACAGTACATACCTCATGACAGAGAGATTGAGGGGTAATTGGCTGGTGAGAAACTTAATTGACACTTGACTCCGGTGCTTTGCTCCCCCCCCTGTCCTGCCTTCCCTCTTCTCCTAATCCTTCTAATCCTTCTAACCTTTCACACTAAGGGATTTACTCAGACAGAGTACCCTGCTGCATCTCACACTGGGCGGACCAGGTGTCTCCTCCTATCCAAAGAATCCAGGAATGATCTCCCTGTGCAGCCAAGGGACTCAAACCTCGCTATGTAATGTAATGCTATGCTGAGTTAAAAAAGATTATGCCGTCTGATTTGGGTTTCTGTTTGTATAGGGATAGAACCATTACTGTGTAATCTGAACTGTTGCCATACCATGTACCATGTATATTGTCTTTCTCAACGTTATCATGGAACTGAGTCATGCTACCCAGACAAAGGGTTCTGCTAGTGTTATTGTTATTGATTGTTCTTGTTCACTGGGAATGTTTTGGTTTCCTCACTTCCCCTCCCCCCTTTCCCACTTTGGGTTCCCTCTCCCCCCCCCCCCTCCCTCCGGCTGGTTCCTCCCCTAACTGGTACCAGCAAGTAAGTTGTTTGCTGTTTTTTACGCAATCTATTTGTTATGTTTCTTTTGACTTAACATATTTGTTTTTACTTAAGGGGCGCGATCCGATATACGGCGTAGTTTTCGGCACAAGCGTGGGTACCCTCGCCGCCCATAATTTCACCTCGCACATCGGAGTATTACATATACTGCGCCGTTAGATGCTAAACTTTTCTCATGATTGGATACACCTGTCTATGAAGTTTAAGGCTTAACGGGCTCACCAAACCAATTTTGTCTTCCAATTAATCAGTGCTGAGGTAGTTACAGGTATTCAAATCAACAAAATAACAAGGGTGCCCAAATGTATGCACCTGTCAAATTTTGTTTTGATGCATTTTGCACATTTTCTGTTAATCCAATAAACCTCATTGCACTACTGAATTTTTACTGTGTCCTTCATTTATTTGATAGATCAAAATGAAATTACTGATCCAAATAGCCATTTATTTATAACTGAAAATCATGGAAATTGTCAGGGGTGCCTAAACTTTTGCATACAACTGTATATGATTTCATGCACTCAAACTGTATTAAAGTCATGTACTCAGATATAAAAATATATTTTCATGAAATGTAACATCAATTATATATAAATACTATGCTCCAATACAGCTCCCAGGCAGGATATCTTAAAAATATAAAAAGGGAACATTTCTTTCTTCAAAAGATTCTTCATCGCTTAATGAGATTAGATCTCTACAAACAAGATAACCATGTTACCTCTCTGGGGTGACAGAGAAACAATTCTGTACTTTAGTTCAGATATGCTCAGATTAGAATCTTCAGGAAAGTAAGTAATTATCACTTGTATGATACACAAATGATGGGACTAACAATACTTTTGAAGGTCTGAATCCACATATACGCCAGGAAAGGTTTTCTAGCTCAGAATCGATGCAAGCATATAGAAGACAAAATTTCATATGAAATGACTTGTAACTAATTTTCATATCGTTTTATATACTCCTATACATTATTAAGGAATGACTTCAAATATGGAATATATTTATATTAAAGTGGGATAATAAGGAAATATAAATATCGTTATAATAAATTAATCACTACTGAATTCTAATCAAATGCAATGTAATAACAGAATATGAAATGATTAATCAATTGAATTCAAATAGTTAATAGTATAGCTGATTTATTATTAGTATCATACTAACTAAGTATTAAATTACAATTCCTTGAAGTCTCCCAATATTTAATAAATCATCGCATTCATCATGTCCTTGGAGTGAAAGCTCAAATGCGCCGGAAAATAGAATACAATTCATAATTTTGGAAAGAACATAACAATTTGTGGTTCTTGATCATTGTGTTTTTTAACATTCATCTATCTATCTATCTATCTATCTATCTATCTATCTATCTATATATATATATATATATATATATAAAACACAGGAATGGACCGCACTCACAGACTGGACTGGGTACACATCCTAAGCCACTGTTAACTCCACAGCCCTGAACACTGACAGACAGCTGCAAAGTTCCCAGCAACCCAGGCAGTTAACCCCCGAGCAACCTGGGTGTCAGGTCCGCAGTGGAGCATTACAATCATTAACACAAAACACAAAAAACCCAGCACTCACTAGCAGATTCACAGCAATGTTTAAAAGCAAAACTGGGGTAAGTCAGTTACATTTGGCGCCAAAGGATTAAGCCCAGGACCACGACAAGGTCTCCCCCTTCCTGGGACCCTAACCAGCACCCACACAATGCATACTTCCAAACAAACCAACTGGGAACCTCCCAGGGTGACACAGGCTTTTGTAACCTCCCCTATGTAAATACAAAACACAGGAATGGACCGCACTCACAGACTGGACTGGGTACACATCCTAAGCCACTGTTAACTCCACAGCCCTGAACACTGACAGACAGCTGCAAAGTTCCCAGCAACCCAGGCAGTTAACCCCCGAGCAACCTGGGTGTCAGGTCCGCAGGGGAGCATTACAAATGTAACTGACTTCCCCCAGTTTTGCTTTTAAACATTGCTGTGAATCTGCTAGTGAGTGCTGGGTTTTTTGTGTTTTGTGTTAATGATTGTAATGCTCCCCTGCAGACCTGACACCCAGGTTGCTAGGGGGTTAACTGCCTGGGTTGCTGGGAACTTTGCAGCTGTCTGTCAGTGTTCAGGGCTGTGGAGTTAACAGTGGCTTAGGATGTGTACCCAGTCCAGTCTGTGAGTGCGGTCCATTCCTGTGGTTTTTATTTACATAGGGGAGGTTACAAAAGCCTGTGTCACCCTGGGAGGTTCCCAGTTGGTTTGTTTGGAAGTATGCATTGTGTGGGTGCTGGTTAGGGTCCCAGGAAGGGGGAGACCTTGTCGTGGTCCTAGGCTTAATCCTTTGGCGCCAAATGTAACTGACTTCCCCCAGTTTTGCTTTTAAACATTGCTGTGAATCTGCTAGTGAGTGCTGGGTTTTTTGTGTTTTGTGTTAATGATTGTAATGCTCCCCTGCGGACCTGACACCCAGGTTGCTCGGGGGTTAACTGCCTGGGTTGCTGGGAACTTTGCAGCTGTCTGTCAGTGTTCAGGCTGTGGAGTTAACAGTGGCTTAGGATGTGTACCCAGTCCAGTCTGTGAGTGTGGTCCATTCCTGTGTTTTGTATTTACATAGGGGAGGTTACAAAAGCCTGTGTCGCCCTGGGAGGTTCCCAGTTGGTTTGTTTGGAAGTATGCATTGTGTGGGTGCTGGTTAGGGTCCCAGGAAGGGGGAGACCTTGTCGTGGTCCTGGGCTTAATCCTTTGGCGCCAAATGTAACTGACTTCCCCCAGTTTTGCTTTTAAACATTGCTGTGAATCTGCTAGTGAGTGCTGGGTTTTTTGTGTTTTTATATATATATATATATATATATATATATATATATATATATATATATATATATATATATAATATTATGACCAGGTCTAATATTTAAATTAATATACATGAATCCATACTCTTCAGTATACCCATGTTCACGCGTGACAGTGCACAAATGGAGGAGCCTACACTACCTGCCCATGTCTAGTCTTAAAATATACATGCTCAGTTAAATTATATAATAACATATATATTAACCAAATGATTAATTAAAGCTGCAAAATAATAAGTATATTGAATGTACATTTATGAAAACATATATATTCCTGGATTTAAAGAACCTTCCACTTTATAGAGAAATAAAACCACATTTCAATTACTGTTGCCCCAGCCCCCAGTGTTCGATATTAGGCAATGCAGCCAAAGGCCGTGGCAACATGAAGATAAATACACCAACATTTTACTTTCTAGTACAAAAGAAGATTATATCTATTACACTAGTGCTTAATATTTTACTTCAAAGGTAAACATTAAAACAATGTTGATAACTCAAGTACAAGTTTTGTAAATCAAGTCAATCCGCCTGTCTTTTTTTGAGGCAAATAAATCAATAACATTTTCGTTGAATTTAGGAATGTCATTTATCAATTGTTTTTCAATTGCAGCATGGCTAGAGCGGTCAGTCGTTCCTCAGTCATGATGCTCCTTAGAAATGTCTTAACTCGTTTTAAAGTTGAGAAACATCTCTCAGCCTGAGCAGTTGTCACGGGAATAGTTGAAATAATTTGCAACAGTTTGTAGGTCTCCGAGAAAGTACTGTCCAAGTTATTTTCTATTACTGTAGAAGACTAATGGCACCATTCATATTTCTGAAATCTGGTCTTCTGTAAATTACTCCTAGTTCAGTTTTCAGGTGATTTTTCTGTAATGTGTGAAAAATAGCTGATGTTTGGTCAAGAAGCTGATTTGGAAATTTTTTCTCGTAATCAGCTAATTTTTCCGCTTGGAGGAGAGAAACAGCCGAGTAGTGAGTTATAAAAGAAAATCTATCTTTTACTTGATTCGTGATAACATTGCATATCTCTTTAGCTGCCACAGTCTGAGCAATGTGAATATTTTCTCTCTTCCTTTTCCTAGATGTTTCCTCTGTTTCTGATATCGTCATGGTCACTGTGTCCATTCTATTCCTTTCATTTTCCATTGTCTGCTGGAAAGTGTTAATATGTTTTCGAATAAGTGCTGCATCTGTTAGTGTTTTCTGAAGTTGGTTGTATAACACATCTACATGTGGCATAATATTGCGAAAAACTGTAAGCCAAAACACGAATACCAAGTCTTGTAACATACGCCGAATAGCCCCTGCTTGATTTATAGCTATTTCTTTTTTCGATGTTGACTCTATTTTTTCCATGCATTCAATTAACTGTTCCCTGTTTTCAAAAACTGTATTGACGGTTCGACTCTTGAAATTCCACCTGGTGGCTGAACCATGAGGTATCCTTCTTCCTACAGTTTCATCTAGAATAGCTATCCTTTGTGGCGAGTTACTAAAAAAGTTAGTAATGTCACTTAGGTTTGAAAAAAATACTCAAACTTGTTGATTTTGACTGCTTGCTTGGCTGACCATTAAATTGAGCTGATGTGCGTAGCAATGCACAAAATGTGCATTCTTGTAGGTACGTTTAATTATAGCCTGAACACCTGCATGCTGACCACTCATCCCGCTTGCACCGTCGTAACTCTGCAATATCAGTTTCTCTGGGTTGTCTAGAACTTTTTCCAAAGTAGCTTGAATACACGTAGCTTTAGATTCTGCATCATGTCCAGCTGGATTAGTGAATTCCCAGAATCTCTAAAAACAACAACCAATTGGAAGGCAGATGAAACATCAGTAGTTTCATCTGCTATCACTGCTACAAAACTTGCATTTGAGATTTCCTTCTTTATTTGGTTCTGGCAAACAGTAAGCATACAGTCTAATAAATCGTTTTGAATTTCTTTTGATGTTCCTTTAAAAACAGTGGCACTAGCGAGATGTTCTTTTAGAGATGCATCAAGCTCTGTTGAGAAGTTTATAAGACCTCTGAAAATGCCTGGATTTAATGAATCATCGTGTTCGTCATGTCCTCGAAGTGTAAGCTCAAATGCGTCGCAAAATAAAATACAATTAATTATTTTGGAAAGAACATAGCGATTTTTCGTTACTTGCTCATTATCCCCTTGATTTAGAGTTTTGTCGGTAACGACCCGCGTATCTGACGCATGCTTTTTTTTCCCTGCACCTTTTAAATACCGCTGGTATTTAGAGTTCACAGAATGGCCGCGTTAGGCTCCAAAAAGGGAGAGGAGAGCATAATTTACCGCCACTGCAACTCTCAATACCAGCGGTGCTTATGGACGCGGCCAGCTTCAAAAACGTGCTCGTGCACGATTCCCCCATAGGAAACAATGGGGCATTTTGAGCTGAAAAAAACCTAACACCTGTAAAAAAGCAGAGTTCAGCTCTTAACGCAGCCCCATTTTTTCCTATGGGGAAACACTTCCTAAGTCTGCACCTAACACTCTAACATGTACCCCGAGTCTACACACCCCTAACCTTACACTTATTAACCCCTAATCTGCCGCCCCCGCTATCGCTGACCCCTGCATATTTTTTTTAACCCCTAATCTGATCGGAACAGCCAATAGAATGCAAGCTCAATCTGATTGGCTACCTTAATTCCGATTGGCTGATAGAATCCTATCAGCCAATCGGAATTCGAGGGACGCCACCTTCATTCGTCGTCTAGTCGTTGGAAGAAGAGGATGGATCCGCGCCGGAGGTCTTCAAGATGGAGCCGGTCGTCATCGGATGGAAGAACATAGAATGATGGATGAAGATGTTTGCCGGTCCGGATCGACTCTTCTGCCCGGATAGGATGAAGACTTCTGCCCGAAGATGGAATTCTTTAGCCGCCGCTTGGATCCAGACTTCAGCCGGCTTGGATGAAGATTTCGGAGGCTCTTCTGGACTGATCGGGACCCGGTGTGGTGAAGACAAGGTAGGGAGATCTTGTTATTTTATTAGGGGGCTTAGAGTAGGTGTAATTAGTTTAAAATTGTTGTAATATTTTTCTAATGTTTGTAAATATTTTTTTATTTTTTGTAACTTAGTTCTTTTTGATTTTTTGTACTTTAGTTAGTTTATTTAATTGTATTTATTTGTAGGTATTGTATTTAATTAATTTATTGATAGTGTAGTGTTAGGTTTAATTGTAGATAATTGTAGGTATTTTATTTAATTAATTTATTGATAGTGTAGTGTTAGGTTTAATTGTAACTTAGGTTAGGATTTATTTTACAGGTAATTTTGTAATTATTTTAACTAGGTAACTATTAAATAGTAAATAACTATTTAATAGCTATTGTACCTGGTTAAAATAAATACAAAGTTGCCTGTAAAATAAATATTAATCCTAAAATAGCTACAATATAATTATAATTATTTTATTTTACAGGTAAGTATTTAGCTTTAAATAGAAATAATTTATTTAATAAGAGTTAATTTATTTAGTTAGATTTAAATTATATTTAATTTAGGGGGGTGTTAGGGTTAGGGTTTGAGTTTGAGCTTTAGGGGTTAAACAATTTATTAGAGTAGCTGTGAGGTCCGGTCGGCAGATTAGAGGTTAATACTTGAAGTTAGGTGTCGACGATGTTAGGGAGGGCAGATTAGGGGTTAATACTATTTATTATAGGGTTATTGAGGTGGGAGTGAGGCGGATTAGGGGTTAATACATTTATTATAGTGGCAGGGAGGTCCGGTCGGCAGATTAGGAATTAATAATTGTAGGTAGGTGGAGGCGACGTTGGGGGCGGCAGATTAGGGGTTAATAAATATAATATAGGGGTCGGCGGTGTTAGGGGCAGCAGATTAGGGGTACATAGGGATAACGTAGCTGGCGGCGGTGTGCGGTCGGCAGATTAGGGGTTAAAAAATTTTAATAGGGTGGCCGCGATGTGGGGGGGCCTTGGTTTAGGGGTACATAGGTAGTTTATGGGTGTTAGTGTACTTTAGAGCACAGTAGTTAAGAGCTTTATAAACCGGCGTTAGCCCAAAAAGCTCTTAACTACTGACTTTTTTCTGCGGCTGGAGTTTTGTCGTTAGATTTCTAACGCTCACTTCAGCCAAGACTCTAAATACCGGTGTTAGAAAGATCCCATTGAAAAGATAGGATACGCAAATGGCGTAGGGGGATCTGCGGTATGGAAAAGTCGCGGCTGCAAAGTGAACGTTAGACCCTTTCCTGACTGACTCTAAATACCAGCGGTAGCCCAAAACCAGCGTTAGGAGCCTCTAACGCTGGTTTTGATGGCTAACGCCAAACTCTAAATCTAGTCGTATGTTTTTTAATATTCAAACGATATGCACTGTCAAGTTGTTGCCTAATATCAACCCTTCCGAGCAAATTAAACTCTAATGTGGAGTTTAAATGTGATTGGGAGCAATTATGTTTTTTTGTTTTTTGACTTAAATGTGATAAATCGGCGACACCATAACTCACCCAGCTTGAATCCCCACTTTGTTTTGCAAACAGGAGACAATAAAAACAAAAGAGCCTGTTAGATAATTCACAACCACAAATCCATGGATATTTATCATATACCTCGGGTTTGAATTCTCTTTTGTAATCTCTAGTTTTACATTTTGTCACCTAGGTAAGGTTAAGCATAGGTGTTGGTCTGAGCATTTTAATTTCAATTTTTCTTTCAATGGGCAACGTTGAAAAATGTAATTGTTTTAGCTCAGACACACTAATTTTACTAAGTGCCATCTTAACTGTTAGTTTACACATAAAGAACAGTCCTTTGCTCTTATCTAATATATAACTTGTAGGTAGGTAGCTCTGCAGATGTTAGAAAATATGCAACTCACCTAGAAGTAATAGTTTAATAGTTTGGCGGTTGTTATCTAATATATTACTTATAGGTAGGTAGCTCTGCAGCTGTTAGAAAATATACAACTCAACTTGAAGTAATAGTTTAATAGTATGGCAGTTGTTATGTAATATATAACTTGTAGGTAGGTAACTCTGCAGCTGTTAGAAAATATACAACTTAAAAGTTTAATAGTTTTGTGGTTGTTATGTAATATATAACTTGTAGGTAGGTAGCTCTGCTGCTCTGCAGCTGTTAGAAAATATACAACTCAACTTGAAGTAATAGTTTAATAGTTTTGTGGTTGTTATGTAATATATAACTTGTAGGTAGGTAGCTCTGCTGCTCTGCAGCTGTTAGAAAATATACAACTCAACTTGAAGTAATAGTTTAATAGTTTGGCGGTTGTTATCTAATATATAACTTGTAGGTAGGTAGCTCTGCTGCTCTGCAGCTGTTAGAAAATATACAACTCAACTTGAAGTAATAGTTTAATAGTTTGGCGTTTGTTATCTAATATATAACTTGTAGGTAGGTAGCTGTGCAGCTGTGCAGCTGTTAGAAAATATACAACTCAACTAGAAGTAATAGTTAGATTAGTTAGAAAATATCAACTAGAACTAAATTGTTAAAGAACTCCCTAAAAGTCCAGCTTGCTAATCTCAGACTCAGACTGTATCTGTTGTTTAAATTACAAGTAGAAAAATAAAAATTATTTTTTTTAAACACTAGTAGTTCAAGTTCATCAAGACTCAACTCAAGTTACTCTATATAAAAAGCAATCTCGGACTCAGACTGTATCTGTTGTTTAAATTACAAGTAGAAAAATAAAAATGATTTTTTGTTAAACACTAGTAGTTCAAGTTCAAGACTCAACTCAAGTTACTCTATATAAAAAGCAATCTCAGACTCAGACTGTATCTGTTGTTTAAATTACAAGTAGAAAAATAAAAATGATTTTTTTTTGTTAAACACTAGTAGTTCAAGTTCAAGACTCAACTCAAGTTACTCTATATAAAAAGTAATCTCAGACTCAGACTGTATCTGTTGTTTAAATTACATGTAGAATTTTTTTTTTTTTTTTTTTTAAACACTAGTAGTTCAAGTTCAAGACTCAACTCAAGTTACTCTATATAAAAAGCAAACTCAGACTCAGACTGTATCTGTTGTTTAAATTACAAGTAGAAAATTAAAAATGATTTTTTTGTTAAACACTAGTAGTTCAAGTTCAAGACTCAACTCAAGTTACTCTATATAAAAAGGAATCTCAGACTCAGACTGTATCTGTTGTTTAAATTACAAGTAGAAAAATAAAAATGATTTTTTTTTAAATACTAGTAGTTCAAGTTCAAGACTCAACTCAAGTTACTCTATATAAAAAGCAATCTCAGACTCAGACTGTGGGGCCTAGTTATCAAGCCATCTACTTTACCTGCCTTCACCAGCCCAATACGCCCGCCTAAGCTCGCCTACCATCGCCGCAGCAGAACTGAAAAATTTTGCCTAAATTAGCAAAAAATCTGTCAAAAAGCCGCGCACCAAGTACGGGGCGATGAGCAGCGGACTGTGATAGTAATCACTCATCCGATCTCACTGCTCTTCGGCTTTTTGACAGCTTTATTGCTAGCCTGTCACTAAGCACCCACACTAAACTACACTGTTCTACCCCCTATACCGGCACCCCCCGGAGTAAATAAAGTTATTAACCCCTAAACCGCCGCTCCCGGACACCGCCCCAACTATAATAAATGTATTAACCCCTAAACCACCGCTCCCGGACACCGCCGCCACCTACATTATACCTAGTAACCCCTATCCTGCCCCCCCTATACAGCCCTCTATAATAAAGTTATTAACCCCTATCCTGCGGATCCCGGACCTCGCCGCAACTAAATAAATAGTTTAACCCCTAAACCGCCACTCCGGACCCCGCAGCAACCTATAATAAACTTATGAACCCCTATCCTGCCCCCCTACACCGCCGCAACCTATAATAAACGTATTAACCCCTATCCTGCCCCCCCTACACCGCCTCAACCAATAATAAACTTATTAACCCCTATCCTGCCCCCCTGCACCGCCGCCACTGTAATAAAATTATTAACCCCTAAACCTAAATCTAACACTAACCCTAACACCCCCCTAACTTAAACATTAATTAAATACAACTAAATATTATAACTATTATTAACTAAATTAATCCTATTTAAAACTAAATACTTACCTTTAAAATAAACCCTAATATAGCTACAATATAAATAATAATTATATTGTAGCTATCTTAGGATTTATTTTTATTTTACAGGCAAATTTCAATTTATTTTAACTAGGTGCAATAGCTATTAAATAGTTAATAACTATTTAATAGCTACCTAGTTAAAATAAAGAGAAATTTACCTGTTAAATAAAAACTAACCTAAGTTACAATTACACCTAACACTACACTATACTTTAATAAATTATTCCTATATAAAACTAAATACTTACCTGTAAAATAAACCCTAAGATAGCTACAATGTAATTAATAATTACATTGTAGCTATTTTAGGATTTATATTTATTTTACAGGTAACTTTGTATTTATTTTAGATAGTTAGAATAGTTATTAAATGGTTATTAACTATTTAATAACTACCTAGCTAAATGAAATACAAAATTACCTGTAAAATAAATCCTAACATAAGTTACAATTAAACCTAACACTACACTATCATTACATTAATTAAATAAATTACCTACAAATAACTTCAATTAAATTCAATTAAATAAACTAACTAAAGTACAAAAAAAAAGCTAAGTTACAAAAAATAAAAAAAATAAGTTACAAACATTTAAAAAATATTACAACAATTTTAAGCTACTTACACCTAATCTAAGCCCCCTAATAAAATAACAAAGCCCCCCAAATAAAAAATGTCCCTACCCTATTCTGCATTAAAAAGTTACCAGCTCTATTACCTTACCAGCCCTTAAATGGGCCTTTTGCGGGGCATGCCCCAAAGAAAACAGCTCTTTTGCCTGTAAAATAAAAATACAACCCCCCCAAAATTAAAACCCACATACCAGTAATCTAACCTAAACCCCCCTTAAATAAACCTAACACTACCCCCTGAAGATCATCCTACCTTGAGCCGTCTTCAGCCAGCCGACCACCGATGGAACCAAAGAGGAGATCCGGAGCAGCAGAAGTCATCATCCAAGGGGTGCTGAAGAAGTCTTCTATCCGATTGAAGTCAACATCCCGGCCGCACTGAAGAGGTCTTCCATCCGATAGAAGTCTTCATCCATGCGGCGTCTTCAATCTTCATCCATCCGGAGCGGAGCGGAGCCATCTTCAGACGAGCCGACGCGGAGCCATCCTCTTCTTCCCGACGACTAACGACGAATGAAGGTTCCTTTAAGGGACGTCATCCAAGATGGCGTCCCTTCAATTCCGATTGGCTGATCAGCCAATCGGAATTAAGGTAGGAAAAATCTGATTGGCTGATGCTATCAGCCAATCGGATTGAACTTCAATCTGATTGGCTGATTCAATCAGCCAATCAGATTTTTCCTACCTTAATTCCGATTGGCTGATAGAATCCTATTAGCCAATCCGAATTGAAGGGACGCCATCTTGGAACCTTCATTCATCGTTAGTCGTCAGGAAGAAGAGGATGGCTCTGCGTCGGATGGATGAAGATTGAAGACGCCACATGGATGAAGACTTCTATCGGATGGAAGACCTCTTCAGCGCCGCCTGGATGTTGACTTCAATCGGATGGAAGACTTCTTCAGCACCCCTTGGATGATGACTTCTGCCGTTCTGGATCTCCTCTTCGGTTCCATCGGTGGTCGGCTTGCTGAAGACGGCTCAAGGTAGGATGATCTTCAGGGGGGTAGTGTTAAGTTTATTTAAGGGGGGTTTGGGTTAGATTAGGGGTATATGGGTGGTGGGTTTTAATGTTGGGGGGGTTGTATTTTTATTTTACAGGCAAAAGAGCTGTTTTCTTTGGTGCATGCCCCACAAAAGGCCCTTTTAAGGGCTGGTAAGGTAATAGAGCTGGTAACTTTTTAATGTAGAATAGGGTAGGGACATTTTTTATTTTGGGGGGCTTTGTTATTTTATTAGGGGGCTTAGATTAGGTGTAAGTAGCTTAAAATTGTTGTAATATTTTTTAAATGTTTGTAACTTATTTTTTAATTTTTTGTAACTTAGCTTTTTTTATTTTTTGTACTTTAGTTAGTTTATTTAATTGAATTTAATTGTAGTTATTTGTAGGTAATTTATTTAATTAATTTAATGATAGTGTAGTGTTAGTTTAATTATAACTTAGGTTAGGATTTATTTTACAGGTAATTTTGTATTTCTTTTAGCTAGGTAGTTGTTAAATAGTTAATAACTATTTAATAACTATTCTAACTATCTAAAATAAATACAAAGTTACCTGTAAAATAAATATAAATCCTAAAATAGCTACAATGTAATTATTAATTACATTGTAGCTATCTTAGGGTTTATTTTACAGGTAAGTATTTAGTTTTAAATAGGAATAATTTATTAAAGTATAGTGTAGTGTTAGGTGTAATTGTAAATTAGGTTAGTTTTTATTTAACAGGTAAATTTCTCTTTATTTCAACTAGGTAGCTATTAAATAGTTATTAACTATTTAATAGCTATTGCACCTAGTTAAAATAAATTGAAATTTGCCCGTAAAGTAAAAATAAATCCTAAGATAGCTACAATATAATTATTATTTATATTGTAGCTATATTAGGGTTTATTTTAAAGGTAAGTATTTAGTTTTAAATAGGATTAATTTAGTTAATAAGAGATATATTATTTAGATTTATTTAATTAATATTTAAGTTAGGGTGTTAGGGTTAGTGTTAGACTTAGGTTTAGGGGTTAATAATTTTATTACAGTGGCGGCGGTGTAGGGGGGGCAGGATAGGGATTAATACATTTATTATAGTGGCGGCGGTGTAGGGGGGGTAGGATAGGGGTTAATAGATATAATGTAGGTGGCGGCGAAGTCCGGGAGCGGCGGTTTAGGGTTAATACATATATTATAGTTGCGGCGGGGACCGGGAGCGGCGGTTTAGGGGTTAACATATTTATTATAGCTTGCGGTGGGCTCCGGGAGCGGCAGTTTAGGGGGTAAAAACTTTATTTAGTTGCGATGGTGTAGGGGGGGCAGATTAGGGGTGTTTAGACTCGGGGTACATGTTAGGGTGTTAGGTGCAGACATCTCCCATAGGAATCAATGGGATGTCTGGCAGCAGCAAACATGAACTTTCGCTATGGTCAGACTCCCATTGATTCCTATGGGATCTGCCGCCTCCAGGGCGGCGGTTTGAAAACCAGGTACGCTGGGCTGGAAAAGTGCCGAACATACCTGCTAGTTTTTTGATAACTAGCAAAAGTAGTCAGATTATTCCGAACTTGTGTGCGGAACATCTGTAGTGACGTAAGAATCGATCTGTGTCGGACTGAGTCCGGCGGATCGAAGCTTACGTCACAAAATTCTACTTTTGATGGTGTCTAGGGCTTGATAACTAAGGCGAATCAGCCTCGCCACAAATACGCTGCGGAATTCCAGCATATTTGAGGTTGACGGCTTGATAACTAGGGGCCTGTATCTGTTGTTTAAATTACAAGTAGAAAAATAAAAATGAATATTTTTTTTTTTAAAACACTAGTAGTTCAAGTTCAAGACTCAACTCAGTTACTCTATATAAAAAACTGCAGGCCTGCAGCAAAAATCATTAAAATATCTGCCCACAAACTGTCAAACAACTTGAACTTACTGAACTAATATAATATATTAGTATCTTCTATATGGATAATAGAATACTAGTGAATCTAAAGTTCTAAACTCTATTGCTAAGCTAAGCTAAGCCTTATGTAATAATGGCTATTAGCCTATTTGCACACTGCAGTCTGAGTCTACTCTGCAGCAGCAAATATTGACTGTTGATGTTGTCAGTCTGTCTCAGAGAGTCTCTGATATACAGCAGCAGCCAGCAGGCAGCAAACTAAGTCGTTTTTAGAAGTTTTCTCAAGTTTGAAATAATTTTTGCACAGAGCTCTATGCAAAAGCCTCCTCTCAGCTCAACGGCTATCTCCACAAAGATTTTCACGCCGTTGAGCCTCGTGGGGGCCATCACGTGAGCCAGGGAGCCTATAACACAATGGATCAAGAGGCTGGGGGAGGAGACAGAGCACAGGCTGAAATGACCGCATGAGGCATGAGGCTTGGGAGGAGCTATGCCTGCATAGTGAATACATTGAGATCACTGTGCAGGCATATAGAGCTCCTTACCGCACATGCGAGTGAAGGTGGGGTGGAGACTGGAGTCAATACTATGACTCAGCCTCTCAGGCAGCAGCAGGCAGTGCGACGAGCGCCGTGGTGGTGTGGTGTGACATCACTGACGTCAGCACACACTGAGTAGTCCTCCCGGTCCTAGCTCCTGCCTGTATACTGTAAATTACCAAATCAATCAGTGACAGTTGTAAATTGTATTGTAATACATATAGCAGC
This sequence comes from Bombina bombina, assembly GCF_027579735.1. Classification (NCBI taxonomy): domain Eukaryota; kingdom Metazoa; phylum Chordata; class Amphibia; order Anura; family Bombinatoridae; genus Bombina; species Bombina bombina. The sequence goes on from NC_069504.1 coordinate 356,440,153, forward strand.
ATGCTGCATAGTGACACAGACAGCAGGACAGCACACAAATTGGGGAAAAATAATAAATAATTATTAATAATATAAAATAATATAAATAAAAAATATAAATAACATTTTTAATAAAAAAAAAATCTCATTTTTTTTTTTGGCTCATTTTTTCCCCTCCTCTGCCCCCTGGGGGTTCACGTGCAACAATGCACAAATGGAGGAGCCTCCACTGGATTGAACTGGGAGTGAGTGTGAGTGTGTGTAGTGTGAGGATGGCAGGGAGAGGTAGAGTGGAGGGGAGGAGGGGAGAGGAGTGGCAGGGAGAGGAGTATTGTAGAGGACAGGAAGAGCAGTGGGGTCCCTGTCAGGGAGTAAGTTGAGTGGGGAGAGGGAGAGCTAGAAGGGATGATGGGAGGGGAGATGCCCGAGAGCCCCAGAGACCAGGCACATCTAGAAGAGGGACAGAGGGTGCACATGGGGACAGAAGGGGGGAGGAGGGAGAGGATAGGGAGGAACCCACACCAGGGACATCACAGTGAGCAAGCCAGGAGTCCACAGGGGATGAGAGGATGAGATGTCCAAACTTCTCATTCAATGAGAATGTTGCCCTAGTCCAGGCCATCATGAACAATCACAGTGCCCTCTTTGGCCAGGAGAAGGGCAAAGGCATTGCCAAAAGGTGTAAAAAAGCATGGTTGGTGGTAGAGGATGCCGTCAACAGTGTGGCCCAGCAGAGGAGGACTGTTGAGGGCCTTTAAAAGTGGTGGAATGACTGCAAGAGGCGGGTGAAAGAAAAGATGGGGCAGGAAGCTATGCACCAGAGGGGAAAGGTGGTGGTCCATCCCTGGACATAGAATACAACACCTGGCAGGAGATGATACACAGGTCCCTGAGTATCACAGCAGTCCATGGACTTCCAGGGGCTCATAACTCAGGGGCTGCAACCACAGCACCTCATGCTGGTGAGTGACATCCCACACACCAGTATTATATGTATTTGAGATATAACATCCTTTAATATCACACATTCATGTACACGAGGAGCATGGTATTTGGCCTACTAACAGAAACATCTACAATTATATTTAACATTAATGCTACTTAACACAATGCAATTCATGATATGAGGTGGAATAGTGCAATACTAACATGTCTCAGAGTAACACAGGCCCCAAGCCATATGTAGAGTTTTCAATAAATGGACACTATAGCCATCACAATACTTTTAGCTAAAGACAGCAGGTTCAGTGCCTACATCAGGCTAAAGTAAATTGTGTGACCATAGTGTCCCTTAAAGAACACATTTTCTCCATCATTGACATCTACACATAACTATTGTATGAAACGCATACCTGTATACTGCGCATATTAAAATCCCTCATATTACAAATCACAATGTGCACATGCATGTTATAGAGTTCGACATGAGAATCAGTATAGACCCTAGCATGTATCAATGTACATTGTATGCCCACATGGACATATATATAACTGTACTAATCCCTCTCATCATTTGACTCCTCCACAGAACCTCCTGTCACGAGGATGCAAACAGGCATGCTGCCACCACCACCAGTCACAGGCATGCTGCTACCTCCACCACCACCACCACCAGTCAAAGACATGAAGCCACTGCCACCAGTCTTCAGGCAACCACATGAACATTATGCTCCCAGGCATGAGCAGGGTTGGATGGCTTCAGTTGAGGACCCGGAAGTGATGCCACCACTTTTGACATATTACCCCTGGCAAGATTCCTGGCCAGAGGAATATTCTTCTTTTGGCTTTGAGGGGGAGCCAAGACAGCCACAAAGGGTCCATGTATAAACCCCCCTCCCCCACACAATCGCAGGGCAGTCATGGCTTTTACACACAGGCTATGTCACAAGAAGTGCCAACTGGACAGGCTGAGTGGTCACACACTGGTCATCAGTGGGACAATCAATCCACCCTGAGAGCTCCACCATCCTCTTCACTTGGGAGAGCTCCACCATCCTCTTCACTTGGGCGAGCTCCACCATCCTCTTCACTTGGGAGAGCTCCACCATACTCTTTACTTGGGAGAGTTCCACCATCCTCTTCACTTGGGAGAGCTCCACCATCCTCTTCACTTGGGAGAGCTCCACCATCCTCTTCACTTGGGAGAGCTCCACCATCTGCAGAAGAACATATAGCTGAAAGTAATCAAGCAGCAGCAGATGCAGCTGAAAATGTCACTCAAGCACCAGCAGATGCAGCTGAAAATGTCCCACAAGCATCAGCGGATGCAGCTGAACCTGCACCTCAAGCACCAGCAGATGCAGCTGAAAATGTCCCACAGGAACCAGCAGATGCAGCTGAACCTGCACCTCAAGCACCTAGAAGCCCTGCTGCTCAAGAGCCTGTGGGTGCATTATATTCTTCCCTGGGTGAGGAATACATTTCACTCCAGAGGAGGCTCATAACAAACTGCGAGAGCAGACAAAGAGGCCAAGAGAGGTTTCACAGGAGCCAAGAGAGGTTCTTCAGGAGCCAAGAGAGGTTACACAAACGTAGCATAGAGCTGCAGACGGACATAGCAGCATCATTAAGTGGAATTGTTCAAAACCAGTCACAGATGATGCAAATTATCTGATATGCAGATGCAGATGGACAATAGATGGCGGGAACAAAATCAACTCTTGGGTGTGTTGGTTGAGCACTTTACACACCAGCAGGACACTGCCTCCAGCCTATCATCTGTGGCCAGCACTCCAGCAGAAACATCTGAATCTTCTCAAACCAGGAGAACAAGGAAATCCACTACAGTCACCTCAGCCCCCTCATCCAAGAAGGCTAAAAATAAATAAATATTCTTATAGTTCACCATAAATTTTGTCCTCTGTTATTTACCATATAATTGTCATCCACATCCATGTGAGGTGTGTTTTAGTACACTAATATTGTTAAAACATATAATAAAGCCTGTGTGGAAATGGCCCAAAAAAGGTAATAGTATCCTGTTTATGACATATTCTTGTACTATAACTCACATCCACAATAGTTGTTTCTGTAGGGTACATATAGTAATATTCACTTCTAAGATGTAAATCAATGTATTTCACATCCAATATAAATTGACACATTGGTATATAAAGTAGTGATGTTACTGATAGGGTGGGCATTATCAGGTGTTTTAAGTCTGCAGGTGAGAGGTTGTGGTGTCTGTGATTGGTTTGACACAATTGCAAAGAGGCAGCCTTCAAGAAGGTTTTAGAAATTATCATATGAGCCATCCTAGGTTTTGCTTTCAACTAAGAATGCCAAGAGAGCAAAGCAAGTGTTATAATTAAATCTGAAAGTAGTTTGAAATAACATGCCCTATTTAAAAGAAGAAGGTTTTCTTTGGACTTGACTGTCCCTTTATATATTTTGGCATCAGGGCCAAGCTGTGTTAGCATTAGAATAAATTATACTCCAGTGGGTTCTAAAGAGATGAAGGTAATACAATTAACAGTAAATAAGCAAGTATATGTCCACAATGTGATAAAGTACCTACAAGCTCAATCCATTTGATTATGTTGTGGCTTCAAACTATTTCAAATACACAAATAAACCTTAAAAAAGCAATATCATAGTATACTGTCCCTTTAACCTTGAGATGCTGCTTAAATGTATGTGTTTCTTAAGGCTTCCAGGGAGTTACGTTGTTTTTTTAGTCAGTGCAAGGGTTGCTGCGCCTGCAATTTGTGGCGAGATGAGAATGGAGTAGATTTTCTGAATTCTGCGCGCGTAAGTCCTTACGCTGTATATTGGATACCAAATTGCGCGTCTGTTCTATGTTAGTCTATGGCTAAAAAAAATATGGCCGAAGGGTGAAATATATGCGCGTAACTTGTATGCTATGCCGTATATGTAATACCAAAATTGCGCAAAATCTGGCGTCGTCGGCTTTTGCGGGCAATGCTGCATATCGGATCGGGCCCAAGGAGCACTGTTTCATATTCCTTTAAAGCTGGTGCAGTAACACCATTTAGAAAGGGCTGGGCACTCTGCCCCAATCAACCCCACAGAGATGGTTGTTTTTTTCAGATATCTCTTCTTTATTTAGTTTTTCTTTAGCCATTATGGCAGTATTTACATTTTAGTATAGGTGAAAGTTTCAACTTTAAAATCAACTATTTCATTTTACAAAATAAAGGTAAATAAGCTATTTGGGAACATATTAAAGGTGAGAAAATGTTATACTACACTGTGTCCCTTTATATTTCAAATTTCAAATTTGCATTCAATAGGGTAAATACAGAAAAATTTATCTTTTTTCCAATAATTTTTGCAATTTAAAGGACAATTTTAGGGATAAAATGACATGCTCTAATTCGTTAGCGCATGTCATTTTATCACTAGCGGTGAGGTAAAGCTACATGTTTACCCCCACAAAGAGGTTAAATGCATATTTGCAATACTACAAGGGATCTACAGAGTGCTGCTGGTCCCATGCATAAGGCTGCCGTTGATTCAATCTGCAGCACTAGTCCGTACTATGTGTTTAACCCCAAGTTGTTAGTCATAAAATGAAATGCTCTAACGAATTAGAGCATTTAATTTTATCACTAAAAAAGGCTTTTCTTTCTTTTTTCTTTTTTTAAGAAGTGTATAATATATATTAAACAAACATTATTATCCCCAGCAACACTTTTTTTCATCATATTTTCGCCACATTCTGCCATTCTGCCATTACGCTATTAATTAATTAATTAATTAAGTATTAGCAAATTATGCTGGAAAGTGAAAATGGACATACATACATACAATTTAGCAATTAGAAGGCCATTTGTGCTAATGTTTGGCCTTTTGCTACAATATCATACATAAGGGCATATTAATACTTCATTATTATACTAAGGCTTAATTCACCTAGTTGACAGTTTTATAAACCAGTTGTTGAAAAAAATTAACGCAATCTGGCAATTCACAAAGTTGTCGGGTTTTCTTTTTGCACTTGCCAAACTATGACTGCTAAAGGTCTTTTCAGCTCCTATTTAAATCCATGGGAGCCAAAAAACAATAATTTGAGCACAGTTCCCAATAAACTCATTAACAGCTTTCGTCTTGTCATTGCAGCTGTTAATAAGCTCAACTTTACATCTCACTCTCATAGGTGTAAAGTGTTAAAATGCCCTTTACAACTGGCATTTTAAAACATGTAAAACACACATATTTCATTTTATCCCATGAATAATTAAGAATTATGAATTATCTAATATTTTACCTATAAATATAAATATTCAATATATTATATAATTAAATATAAAATATTTAAATAATAATTCATAAGTATATACATTGATTGTTTAAAAAAAAAAAACATTAAGCAAACACAGGGCTCTGATAGATATAAATTAAATAGTTTAGTACACATTTAAAAATGTAATTGCATGTCTATCGCTGATAAGTCTGATGACTCAATCACAAGAGAAGGTTGCAGGTGTACCATCTGTTAGGGTCATTAAACAACATACTCTAAGAAACAATTTTTTTCTCTAAATATTACAAAGTTACTTGACATTACAAGAATATGGTAGCAGTAATAGTTAAAAAGAGATATTAAAGGGACAGTTTACTCAAAAATGTTCTCCCCTTTAATGTGTTTCCAATGATCCCCTTTACCTGCTGGAGTGTATTAAATTGTAATTGAAGTATTTCCATTACCCTAATATTGGCATTTGAAATAGTTTATTTAGCATGTGGTATCCCCACCCATCCTGAAAGTTTTTGGCCTCAAGGCCAAGCTGTGTTAACACAGCCAGTAGAAGAAATTACAGTCCCAGTGGGTTATAGAAGAGATAAGGTAATAACATGTTAATTTTCCATTGTCCTCTCCAAGAATTGGTGATTGGTTTATGGACAGATATAAAATAAGAAGCATGTATATGTACACAATATGATAAAGTAACGAGATCTGATTATACCTAGAAGCTCAACCCATTTTATTAGGTTGTGGCCTCAAAACACAAAATCAGCTAATTCATATACACAAATAAACCTTAAAAAGCAAATCTTATATATTTTATACTCTGGTATAATTGGAATAAAGCATGGTCAACCATAGACTCTCACCTTCTGGCCTCGCCGTGCTTGGGTGCACTGTGCTGGACTTCCCCAAGCATTAGATCACCCTTGGCCAGAGTCTCAGACCTGTACTCACATATTTTTGACGGGTGGGATTTTCTAAGGGACTCAAAGATGGGGATTTCATCAGGAGTATCCCCCTTGTCACCAATTTCATATAATGCTGAATTCCTGGGAGGTATGGAGCCACTTAATAGTATACGGGGTGAACTGGGGTATACCATACCATTTATAAAACTGACCGTTAATGGTGAACTAAAGCAAAGACAAGAGTTAGAGGAGATAGCTGGAGGAAATTACTCATCCTGGCTGAAATATGCACAGTTAAAACACATGATACACAAATCCAAACACAAAGAGGACATGTTGAGACCTCCAACGAGGTTCGAAAGGCTATGTTTATCTGAAGCCCTACCCAGGGGAACACTGTCTATCTCTAGATGCCTCTTAGAGGAAACATTAATCAATACTCTTCCATCATACACCACACGTTGGCAGGCTGAACTAGGGATCACCCTATCCATTCAAGAATGGGAAAATATATTTCTTATCACACGTAAGTCCTCAGCATCATCAAAAACACTGGAACTCAATCACAATATACTGACCCGCTGGTATTTAACCCCAGAACGCCTGAGATATATGTATCCCAATGCGGATGATAGATGTTGGAGGGGATGCGGGAAGAAAGGCACGATGTCACATATATGGTGGCAATGCGAAAAATTAAGGCCATTTTGGTCACAATTGGAGACTGACTTACAGACTATTATAGACGCGTCCTTTATTCTAACCCCTATGATAGCTTTGCTAAATTTCAGACCACTGAAAATATGTAAAATAAGATGGACCCTCCTGACAATAGTATTAAATAGCGCTAGGAACTTAATAGCCAGAAAGTGGAGATCACATGCCCCTCCATCCAGAACAGAATGGATACAGAATACGACAATACTCATATCCCAAGAGGAGTATGTACATTTCAGAAAGACAACGCTCAACCATTATTATGATGTTAAGTTTTATTGGGAATCATTTATAGGCACTCAAGGTAATACATAGTTTATAAACGGACTGACAACTGTATATAAAGAACTACTGCATCATCTTACGGAAAGTATCCCTTACTCGCCCACCTGCACTTACCCTCACTACCAGATACTCCCCTTTCTCCAATCCTCTTTTACTCTTACTTACTCTTCCTCCTCCTCACTCCTTACCCCTTTTTACTTTTTCACTCCTGCTACTTTACGAGCTTTATTAGAAAAAGCTATCTGGAAGGTACGATTATAATTATTTGATGGAATTGAAAAGTCGTTGTTTTGTATTTTTGTATTTTGTATTTTTGTATTTTTTTTTTTATTATTATATTTTTTTATTTTTGCATTTCTCTTTTTCTTTTGTTTCTGTTATGATATGAAATGTTGCACTGTTTTTTGTTTTCTTTTCTTCTCTCACTACTGAGAGGAGAAGACTTGTAACAGCTGTAATGTCCTACTATATACCACTGAAAGAGACTGCGTAAAGCCATATGGACAGTTGGGTTATTTTTAGTTCTCTTATTATAATCCCAAAAATGAAGCATAACAGCTCCTGTATGGTCCTAAGTTACCGTGTACATCACATCCTTTCATGCAAGTTGTATATAAATACTTATGTATGCTGTACCAGATATCTTTAATAAAAATTATGTTTAAAAAATAAAATAAAAAAAATAATTGGAAACACATTAAGGGAAAAACAATGTTATAGTATACTGTCCCTTTAAACAGTAAATACATGCTAGACATAATAATATATCCAAAGCATAGAGTAGCCTAACAATAACATGTAGATGTGTTACAATTATATTAGTTGTTTAACTATTAAAGCCATGTTTCAACTTAGGTTTTCTATTTTATCTCACTCATTTGCAGAGGATAATTAGCAAATAAAGACTGTGCAAACAAGACTATGTGGAACTAAAGATTGTTAAAGTGAAATTTAGAAAACTGACAACTTTCAGAGTTAAATTACAGGGAAGGGGGACAAAATAAATAATAAACGTATCTTGACATTTTTTTTCTTTTTTTCTTTCTGAAAATTGTGTATATTGACTTATCGTACCTGATACTCACCATTGAAACCCACCTCCTTAAAAGGCAATAGACAGAAATGTTGGCTTCTCTTACTAAACTCTTCATTCTACGTTTTGTCCATTAAATGGATATTAGAAGTAAATATATGCTAGACATAGTGATGTATTCAAAGCAAAGATAAGCTTTAGAATAATATGTATCTGTATTTTTACAATTGTATTAGTTGTTTAAACATTGAAGACGCAATTATAAAGGTTGAGTTTCTATAAAGTACTTTAGTTTGTATAAAGTAATGGGTCTCCAAAGGTTTTCTATTTAAAAAAAAAATAATTAAAAATAGAAAGAAGACAACAGTGTGTGGGCAGGGCCGTCTTTAATACTGACTGGACCCTGGGCAAACATTTTCTTGCCCACCCCCCCCCCATGCAATTTTGCTCCCCACCCCAACATCCCAAAAAACAACTAAATCAATTTATTTTATATATTTTTTTAAATTATTAGCCCAGCAGTGGATTATCCACTGCTGGGCTAATCATTAAAAAAAAAAATTGCAATATGTGAAACTGGACCTAAGCAGTACTAATAAGTAAATAAATATATCAATTCCTCCACTCTGGATTAATTTAATATGCTTTTGAATGTGATTCTGGTGTGAAGTTAGCTGGTTAAAGAGATTTTGGGCAGCCAACAGGAGCAAAGCAAGGTAAAGACTGAGGCGAAAGCATAGAGGTGCAGACAGATATAAGTTTACTGACTGGAACAGTAGAACTACTATGGGAAGCTGTAAAATCTGAAACAGAGAGAAATAAAAACTATAAAAATAAACCTTACCTTAATGTGTTAAGTATCAGCATGACACTATACATCAGCCACAGCAGCACATGTCACTACTTTGCTAGGAACAAGTTCCCTTTCATCTTGCACTAGACAATGCTGCATGGGGGAGGGGCATGTTTACACTCACTTATTCTTCCTACTGACACCTACAGAGCACTGTTTTCCTAACAAACTTCAGTTAGTTGATCTTAGAGCCACAGCAGAAATAGCAGGGCTAAGGGGAACAGCAGACTGGATGCTGTCTCCCCAAGGCTGCATGGTTACAGACGAGTCACACAGCCTCAAGACTGAAGAGAGCGGTGTGTGCAGCTGCACAGATGCTCAAATCCTCACGTGCCTGCCACTCCAGCTTTCTGCTACATGCACCTATAGTGAGCCTTACCCAGAAACAATCCCCACCACCAGAGCAGTTACCTGGTAACAGTGGTAACCCCAGCAGGACTTTTTCTGATGCAGTTGGATTGACTGGATGCCTAGTTAGGGCTTAGCATCCAGTGCTGCACAGTGCACATCTAAAACAGCACATGGCACTAGCTTGGAATGTCCCATGACATCGGCAAGGTCTGGCACAGTTTCTCACAAATAAATATAAGCAGAGAACTTTTGACTGTGACAATATTAGGACTGACTGTGTGTGTCCCATGTCACATGACATCAGCAGTCTGGCATGAACTAAAAAAAAAAAAAAATTAGGACTCTTGGGCCCCTCAACAAAGACTGGGCCCAGGGCAACTGCCCCTTTTGCCCTGTGTTAAAGATGGTCCTGTGTGTGGGTTTCAATTGCATATACTACGATATTTAATATCACAGACAGACAAAATAAAAAAAATGCCCTGTCCTTGGTAGGTGCACTTTTATTCAAAGTAGCTTGCGGGTAGAGAGGCTTTCAATATTGCAACCCAAAAAAAGTGAAACAGATTGTGATACGGAAATGAGGGAAAGTCAGATGTGGGATCTGTGTTAATTATGAATTTGAATTAATTGATATGAAATGAGAGATTATGTGTAACAGGAGTAAGGATAGTAGGATAGTGCAAAATACTGTTAACAAGTAAAGGAATAAATAAAAGTGTGTTAGTATTATTGTTAGAGGCAGTAATATAAGAATATGTTAGACTTTCTTGCAATCAGATCCTTTGAGACAACTGTAGCAGTTAGGAGGGTTATATATTAGAGTAGCAATTAGGGCACTGAGTGGTAGTCGTGTCTGTAATTATGATTAATAGTTCTATGGCATGATGCCTTTCCACGCCTACGCTCTACAAATGTATTATTTATGAATCTCATTACAAGTGATGTATATAGTTTTTGTGCCGTCCTAGGCTCTGGGAACTCTGCTGCCCCACAAGCCCCCACCCCTACAAAATGTTTGCGCTTGCGATAACCTTTTACTTTCAACTTGTAATATGCGCACTAACCCACCCGCATTAAAAGTTTACTTTGAGCACAGTTTGTGTGCAAGTGAAAAAATCGGTTAGTGCGCCACTTGTAATCTGGCCCTTAATCTGGACAAGCAACATACAGTTCAGGAAAAGTAGCATAGCGGGCACCTGTATTTGGGGGTCCTCTATTTATAAAGTACAGAATGCACAAAATACAGCTATACTATGGATCCTGTGTTTCTTCAGGGTAAGATGTAATCTGCCTCTTGATCTGCTTTAGAATGAATGGAGTGTGACGCAGTAAAAGAAGAGCTCTTTTCTTCAGTGTTTTCTTCACTAGGCAAATCAACGTCCCCACCCCTGAGCTGGTTTCCCTCTCTTTTTGAGACCTTTGTTTGTAATCTGGAGTCTGGCAACTGGAGCTTTTACACTGTGTGCAGAATTATTAGGCAAATGAGTATTTTGACCACATCATCCTCTTTATGCATGTTGTCTTACTCCAAGCTGTATAGGCTCGAAAGCCTGCTACCAATTAAGCATATTAGGTGATGTGAATCTCTGTAATGAGAAGGGGTGTGGTCTAATGACATCAACACCCTATATCAGGTGTGCATAATTATTAGGCAACTTCCTTTCCTTTGGCAAAATGGGTCAAAAGAAGGACTTGACAGGCTCAGAAAAGTCAAAAATAGTGAGATATCTTGCAGAGGGATGCAGCACTCTTAAAATTGCAAAGCTTCTGAAGCATGATCATCGAACAATCAAGCGTTTCATTCAAAATAGTCAACAGGGTCGCAAGAAGCGTGTGGAAAAACCAAGGCGCAAAATAACTGCCCATGAACTGAGAAAAGTCAAGCGTGCAGCTGCCAAGATGCCACTTGCCACCAGTTTGGCCATATTTCAGAGCTGCAACATCACTGGAGTGCCCAAAAGCACAAGGTGTGCAATACTCAGAGACATGGCCAAGGTAAGAAAGACTGAAAGACGACCACCACTGAACAAGACACACAAGCTGAAACGTCAAGACTGGGCCAAGAAATATCTCAAGACTGATTTTTCTAAGGTTTTATGGACTGATGAAATGAGAGTGAGTCTTGATGGGCCAGATGGATGGGCCCGTGGCTGGATTGGTAAAGGGCAGAGAGCTCCAGTCCGACTCAGACGCCAGCAAGGTGGAGGTGGAGTACTGGTTTGGGCTGGTATCATCAAAGATGAGCTTGTGGGGCCTTTTCGGGTTGAGGATGGAGTCAAGCTCAACTCCCAGTCCTACTGCCAGTTTCTGGAAGACACCTTCTTCAAGCAGTGGTACAGGAAGAAGTCTGCATCCTTCAAGAAAAACATGATTTTCATGCAGGACAATGCTCCATCACACGCGTCCAAGTACTCCACAGCGTGGCTGGCAAGAAAGGGTATAAAAGAAGAAAATCTAATGACATGGCCTCCTTGTTCACCTGATCTGAACCCCATTGAGAACCTGTGGTCCATCATCAAATGTGAGATTTACAAGGAGGGAAAACAGAACACCTCTCTGAACAGTGTCTGGGAGGCTGTGGTTGCTGCTGCACGCAATGTTGATGGTGAACAGATCAAAACACTGACAGAATCCATGGATGGCAGGCTTTTGAGTGTCCTTGCAAAGAAAGGTGGCTATATTGGTCACTGATTTGTTTTTGAATGTCAGAAATGTATATTTGTGAATGTTGAGATGTTATATTGGTTTCACTGGTAAAAATAAATAATTGAAATGGGTATATATTTGTTTTTTGCTAAGTTGCCTAATAATTATGCACAGTAATAGTCACCTGCACACACAAATATCCCCCTAAAATAGCTATAACTAAAAACAAACTAAAAACTACTTCCAAAACTATTCAGCTTTGATATTAATGAGTTTTTTGGGTTCATTGAGAACATGGTTGTTGTTCAATAATAAAATTAATCCTCAAAAATACAACTTGCCTAATAATTCTGCACTCCCTGTATAAGAGGATCCCAGGAACTTGTAAGGGATTGTGCTTTTATATTAAAAAATAACAGCAAGGTTATTTTATTATATAAGAAAAGCAACAACAAAAAAGCGTGCACTTTTCTGGAGCATTATATGGCAGCAGTTATTCAAGAATAGTTTCCCTTTGTAAGAACACTAGATGGCAGCACTATTTCCTGCCATGTAGTGCTCGAAACACCTAGGTAGCTCTTCAACAAAGAATACCATGGAAACAAAGCAAACTTGATAATAAGTAAATTAGAAACTTTTTTTTATATTGTATGCTCTGTCTTAATCACAAAAGAACATTTTTGGGTTTTATACCCTTTTAACAAAAAAAATAATAGCTTAAAAATAGCAACTTTAAAATGGGGTATAGGGTCCATTAGTTGTTACTATTGACTGTAAAATATCAGGATGGCTTCATATTATTACCATTATGTAGACAAAGTTGTGTCTTTCTCCTAACAAAATAAATGGACCTGTCCCTCCTCTTTACGTAGTAGCGCTGCCAATGCAGTTTCTCTGTATTACTAACGGCTTTCCCTGATCATAGATCTGAGAAGAGTGAGTACACATTTGGCACAAAATAATATTTGTTGTTTTATATGGGAATGTATTACACTACTATTGTATGTTTTATGTTTTGTATTTTTTACATGTTATTAGAAAGTTGAGTGATGTATGTATCCTTTATATTATTCACATTTATTATGTCTGGTCTCAAATGTCTGACTTAATACATTTGGGCCAAAAAGTGGCTAAAACTACAGACCAATTCAGCTCATTAATTCATTTCCATTTTCTAATACTTTGAGAGATGAACGGGAGAATAATAATAACAAGGCTGTAACTAAGCCGCTAACACTAGTTTGTTGATCTAGTAATGCAGAACAAAACATAAATTGAATTGATTTAGAGGCCAAGCCAGGTAACTATAAAACTGCACAGGGATCTGATCCAACTTTGGCTGTAGCCAGAGATAATATCTTGCTATGAAATGGTTCACAGGCTAATCCAGGCAAGTCTATTACTAATACTAATTTGTGGTAGATGATTTACTGTACTGTTTTGAAAAGAAGGGGGTCGAGGTTACAAAGCAATTATTGTTACTGCAAGCCCATAGCTATATTTTTGGGGGCTACCTGGGGGAGGGGGTGTCAAGAGAGAGAATTCTCAGAAGGTTTTATTGACCTGGTGTTTTTGCAGCAATGACAAATTATTGTTCTTCATGCTGTGAATGTCAGCTTACTGCTCCATTCACCACTTACTGTAGCCCCTTGGTGCCATTATATCATTGAAGTTCCATTTGAACATAGTGCAATGTATTTTGTGTTTCCACTTTTAAAACCCGCTAGAGGGCATCAGTAAATGTTGGTGTCATTAGATAATGTTACATGTTAAGGAGACATAATACACATAGAGAGAAGCACACTCTCAGGAACGAACAACCAGCTCAATAACGTGTTAGCTTGTTCTATGGCAATTTACCACCTGGGTGCAGCATCCAAGTCCAATGTTGTAAATGAATAACATTAGTAGAAAAAGCAAGCCAGTTAGTAAAAGATGGAATAATAAACATTTGCCACAAGATTACAGTTGATTACAAACGATCCAGCTTAAATACAAGCATGCATCCTTATAAATAAGTTTTCATGCGGTATCAACCATCATACAGCCCAAATACTGTTAAAGCATAAAAAAGGTAAGGCATATAACTTATTTTCCAGCAGGGGGGAATTGCTGTTAAGTCGTCCCCTAACTCCAACAACTTCTACCCCTAAATACCTTACAGGTGATTCTGTTCTTTTCCTCCTCCAATGATGCCACTAAACAAGGACCAAGTCTGTGACTGCTGTGGATATGGGGGGAAGTCCTCACGTGTAGTCAATGATGCTGGACCACTCTTTAAAGTATTTTGTTTGAAAAAATGCAGCCATATTCCTCTAATCACACTGAGCAAGGAGTCCACTTCTCATTGCCCTTTTCTCCCTTAAGGAGACATAAAGAGAGAAGCGCACTCTCAGGAACGAGCAACCAGCTCAATAACATTGTTAGCTTGTTCTATGGCGATTTACCACCTAGGTGCAGCTCTTTTTTAGCTTAGTAATGCTTTTCACAGAGTAGAACTTTCCTGTAGCATATCAGTCTGATCCCGCCTATTACGGTCAGTCCAGCACCGACATACCAGGCAATTGCTCTTTGAACAAGGAACACAGCAACCCCAGGCAATCACTACCTATTACACAATTCCCATGCAAACAAACTCAGCAAAATCCATTCCTAAATACAGGGAGTGCAGAATTATTAGGCAAATTAGTATTTTGACCACATCATCCTCTTTATGCATGTTGTCTTACTCCAAGCTGTATAGGCTCGAAAGCCTACTACCAATTAAGCATATTAGGTGATGTGCATCTCTGTAATGAGAAGGGGTGTGGTCTAATGACATCAACACCCTATATCAGGTGTGCATAATTATTAGGCAACTTCCTTTCCTTTGGCAAAATGGGTCAAAAGAAGGACTTGACAGGCTCAGAAAAGTCAAAAATAGTGAGATATCTTGCAGAGGGATGCAGCACTCTTAAAATTGCAAAGCTTCTGAAGCGTGATCATCGAACAATCAAGCGTTTCATTCAAAATAGTCAACAGGGTCGCAAGAAGCGTGTGGAAAAAATAACTGCCCATGAACTGAGAAAAGTCAAGCGTGCAGCTGCCAAGATGCCACTTGCCACCAGTTTGGCCATATTTCAGAGCTGCAACATCACTGGAGTGCCCAAAAGCACAAGGTGTGCAATACTCAGAGACATGGCCAAGGTAAGAAAGGCTGAAAGACGACCACCACTGAACAAGACACACAAGCTGAAACGTCAAGACTGGGCCAAGAAATATCTCAAGACTGATTTTTCTAAGGTTTTATGGACTGATGAAATGAGAGTGAGTCTTGATGGGCCAGATGGATGGGCCCGTGGCTGGATTGGTAAAGGGCAGAGAGCTCCAGTCCGACTCAGACGCCAGCAAGGTGGAGGTGGAGTACTGGTTTGGGCTGGTATCATCAAAGATGAGCTTGTGGGGCCTTTTCTGGTTGAGGATGGAGTCAAGCTCAACTCCCAGTCCTACTGCCAGTTTCTGGAAGACACCTTCTTCAAGCAGTGGTACAGGAAGAAGTCTGCATCCTTCAAGAAAAACATGATTTTCATGCAGGACAATGCTCCATCATCAAATGTGAGATTTACAAGGAGGGAAAACAGTACACCTCTCTGAACAGTGTCTGGGAGGCTGTGCTTGCTGCTGCACGCAATGTTGATGGTGAACAGATCAAAACACTGACAGAATCCATGGATGGCAGGCTTTTGAGTGTCCTTGCAAAGAAAGGTGGCTATATTGGTCACTGATTTGTTTTTGTTTTGTTTTTGAATGTCAGAAATGTATATTTGTGAATGTTGAGATGTTATATTGGTTTCACTGGTAAAAATAAATAATTGAAATGGGTATATATTTGTTTTTTGTTAAGTTGCCTAATAATTATGCACAGTAATAGTCACCTGCACACACAGATATCCCCCTAAAATAGCTATAACTAAAAACAAACTAAAGACTACTTCCAAAATTATTCAGCTTTGATATTAATGAGTTTTTTGGGTTCATTGAGAACATGGTTGTTGTTCAATAATAAAATTAATCCTCAAAAATACAACTTGCCTAATAATTCTGCACTCCCTGTAGTTAATGCTAGTGTTTTGACAGGGTTGGGATACCCAAAGAGATCCTGGCAGAACAGGGTACTCCATTTATGTCATGGTAACACAGGAATTATGTTAACTCCTTCAATTTAAGCATTTAAAGAGACAGTCAAGAATTGTTGTTTTAAAAGATAGATAATCCCTTTATTATCCATTCCCCAGTTTTGCATAACCAACACTGTATATTAATATACTTTTTACCTCTGTGATTAATTGTATCTATGCATCTTCTGACAGCCCCCTGATCACATGACATTTTTTTTTATTATCTATTGACTTTCATTTTAGACAATTAGTGCAGTCACAATGTTATCTATATGGTTTACATAAACTAGCTCTCCCCTGTTGGGTAAAGCAAATAAAAAAAGCATGTGATAAGAGGCGGCATTTTTTTTTTCATAACTCGCTCCGTTGAAGTCTATGCAATATCCCAAGTTCTCAAGTTAATGCGCATTGGGTTTCGGTCACATGTAAACATTTTACTTTTAACTTGCAATATGCACACTAACCCACAAGTTTGAAAAGTTTAGTTTCAAGGGTCTGCACACCTGCTAAATAGCGAGCCACTTGTAATCTGGCGCTTATTTGGATAGATAAGCTCAGAGAAACAAGAAAGTGAAGGTAATGGTTATTTTTAGGCAATTCTTATTGCTATGGTGGTAACTTGATCATTCTAAAGACAAGAAGGCTTTAAATATAATGTCGCCAATAATCTGCAATTGTAAAGTATTAATAGTTTCATCTTTCAAAATCCTGCATCACTTGCTGTTTTACACCGGATTTCCATATTTTCACATTACATTTAACCATCTTGTGAAATACTCAGCAGGTGTTAAGCACAAATCAGCAATTCCCCCTAGTTTTGACTATGTCAGATATAATAGCTTTTGTATAGTCCATAGGTAGTGGGCTGGGCTGATATTTACATATGTATTTAATATACATAAATGTGATATCTCGTACAGCTTTGGTGATCTATTCTGCAAGAAACCTGAAATCATTACCGCAAACATCAAGAAATTGCTTTTAGTAATCCCATAAATAAGGTTGTTCATTGTAAAGTTCTGCATCCTTATCTTTAGGAACTGGGCTTCTCTTTGCAATTGTGTTGTCTTGTTAAGTGAAAATAGGGCAAAATAAATAATAAAAATATACTGCAAAATTGTTTTAATATAAGCACCTAAACATATATATATATATATATATATATATATATATATATATATATATGTATGTGTGTAAATCTTAAGGTGTTTACTATCCCTTTAAGAGGATGAGAATAGTTGGGCCACTTCCTTCTATGAGAAAATGGTTTCCCATACTGTTTTTCTTGTTTTTAGATAAAACCGACTTTTCCATACCGCAGATCCCCTTACGTCAATTGCGTATCCTATCTTTTCAATGGGATCTTTTTAACGCCGGTATTTAGAGTCGTGGCTGAAGTGAGCGTTAGAAATCTAACGACAAAACTCCAGCCGCAGAAAAAAGTCAGTCGTTAAGAGCTTTCTGGGCTAACGCCGGTTTATAAAGCTCTTAACTACTGTGCTCTAAAGTACACTAACACCCATAAACTACCTATGTACCCCTAAACCGAGGCCCCCCCACATCGCCGCCACTCGATAAAAATTTTTTAACCCCTAATCTGCCGACCGCCACCTACGTTATACTTATGTACCCCTAATCTATTGCCCCTAACACCGCCGACCCCTATATTATATTTATTAACCCCTAACCTGCCCCCCACAACGTCACCGCCAGCTACCTACAATAATTAACCCCTAATCTGCCGACCGCAAAGCGCCGCTACCTACGTTATCCTTATGTACCCCTAATCTGCTGCCCCTAACACTGCCGACCCCTATATTATATTTATTAACCCCTAATCTGCCCCCCTCAACGTCGCCTACACCTGCCTACACTTATTAACCCCTAATCTGCCGAGCGGACCGCACCGCTACTATAATAAAGTTATTAACCCCTAATCCGCCTCACTCCCGCCTCAATAACCCTATAATAAATAGTATTAACCCCTAATCTGCCCTCCCTAACATCGCCGACACCTAACTTCAATTATTAACCCCTAATCTGCCGACCAAATCTCGCCGCTACTGTAATAAATGGATTAAACCCTAAAGCTAAGTCTAACCCAAACACTAACACCCCCCTAAGTTAAATATAATTTAAATCTAACGAAATAAATGAACTCTTATTAAATAAATTATTCCTATTTAAAGCTAAATACTTACCTGTAAAATAAACCCTAATATAGCTACAATATAAATTATAATTATATTATAGCTATTTTAGGATTTATATTTATTTTACAGGTAACTTTGTATTTATTTTAACCAGGTACAATAGCTATTAAATAGTTAAGAACTATTTAATAGCTAAAATAGTTAAAATAATTACAAAATTACCTGTAAAATAAATCCTAACCTAAGTTACAATTAAACCTAACACTACACGATCAATAAATTAATTAAATAAAATACCTACAATTATCTACAATTAAACCTAACACTACACTATCAATAAATTAATTAAATACAATATCTACAAATAAATACAATGAAATAAACTAACTAAAGTACAAAAAATAAAAAAGAACTAAGTTACAAAAAATAAAAAAATATTTACAAACATTAGAAAAATATTACAATTTTAAACTAATTACACCTACTCTAAGCCCCCTAATAAAATAACAAAGCCCCCCAAAATAAAAAAATGCCCTACCCTATTCTAAATTAAAAAAGTTCAAAGCTCTTTGATGTCTTGATCCAAGCCCAAGCGGGGGGCTGAAGAGTGACGTCCATCCTCGGGCTGAAGTCTGGATCCAAGTGGCGGCTGAAGAACTCCATCATCGGGCTGAAGTCGGAAGTCCATCATCGGGATGAAGTCTTCTATCAAGCCGCATCTTCAATCTTCTTTCTTCTGGAGCGGAGCGGAGCCATCTTCTTTCCAACCGACGCGGATCCAACCTCTTCAACCGACGCCTACTCGCCGAATGACGGTTCCTTTAAATGACGTCATCCAAGATGGCGTCCCTCGAATTTCGATTGGCTGATAGGATTCTATCAGCCAATCGGAATTAAGGTAGGAATATTCTGATTGGCTGATGGAATCAGCCAATCAGAATCAAGTTCAATCCTATTGGCTGATCCAATCAGCCAATCAGATTGAGCTCGCATTCTATTGGCTGTTCAGATCAGCCAATAGAATGCAAGCTCAATCTGATTGGCTGATCGGATCAGCCAATCGGATTGAACTTGATTCTGATTGACTGGTTACATCAGCCAATCAGAATTTTCCTACCTTAATTCCGATTGGCTGATAGAATCCTATCAGCCAATCGGAATTCGAGGGATGCCATCTTGGATGACGTCCCTTAAAGGAACCGTCATTCTTCAGTTGGACGTTGGAGGAAGAAGATTGATCCGCGCTGGAGGTCTTCACGATGGAGCCGTTCCTCATTGGATGAAGATAGAAGATGCCGCTTGGATCAAGATGGTTGCCGGTCTGGATCGCCTCTTCTTCCCGGATAGGATGAAGACTTTGGAGCCTCTTCTGGACCTCTTCATCAGCAGGATTATGGATCACCAGCCCCCGCTTGGGTTGCATGAAGATTTTGGAGCCAGGACTGATCGGTGATACCCGGCGAGGTGAAGATAAGGTAGGAAGATCTTCAGGGGCTTAGTGTTAGGTTTATTTAAGGGGGGTTTGGGTTAGATTAGGGGTATGTGGGTGGTGGGTTGTAATGTTGGGGGGGGGTATTGTATGTTTTTTTTTTACAGGTAAAAGAGCTGAATTCTTTGGGGCATGCCCCACAAAAGGTCCTTTTAAGGGCTGGTAAGGTAAAAGAGCTTTGAACTTTTGTAATTTAGAATAGGGTAGGGCATTTTTTTATTTTGGGGGTCTTTGTTATTTTATTAGGGGGCTTAGAGTAGGTGTAATTAGTTTAAAATTGTTGTAATTTTTTTCTAATGTTTGTAAATATTTTTTTATTTTTTGTAACTTAGTTCTTTTTTATTTTTTGTACTTTAGTTAGTTTATTTAATTGTATTTATTTGTAGGAATTGTATTTAATTTATTTATTGATAGTGTAGTGTTAGGTTTAATTGTAGATAATTGTAGGTAGTTTATTTAATTTATTTATTGATAGTGTAGTGTTAGGTTTAATTGTAACTTAGGTTAGGATTTATTTTACAGGTAATTTTGTAATTATTTTAACTATTTTA
Organism: Bombina bombina; assembly: GCF_027579735.1. Classification (NCBI taxonomy): domain Eukaryota; kingdom Metazoa; phylum Chordata; class Amphibia; order Anura; family Bombinatoridae; genus Bombina; species Bombina bombina. The sequence goes on from NC_069504.1 coordinate 356,460,487, forward strand.
GCTATTAAATAGTTCTTAACTATTTAATAGCTATTGTACCTGGTTAATATAATTACAAAGTTGCCTGTAAAATAAATATTAATCCTAAAATAGCTACGATATAATTATAATTTATATTGTAGCTATATTAGGGTTTATTTTACAGGTAAGTATTTAGCTTTAAATAGGAATAATTTATTTAATAAGAGTTCATTTATTTAGTTAGATTTAAATTATATTTAATTTAGGGGGGTGTTAGGGTTAAAGTTAGACTTAGCTTTAGGGGTTAATAAATTTATTAGAGTAGCGGTGAGCTCCTGTCGGTAGATTAGGGGTTAATACTTGAAGTTAGGTGTCGGCAATGTTAGGGAGGGCAGATTAGGGGTTAATACTATTTATTATAGGGTTATTGAGGCGGGAGTGAGGCGGATTAGGGGTTAATACATTTATTATAGTAGCGCTCAGGTCCGGTCGGCAGATTAGGGGTTAATAAGTGTAGTTAGGTGGAGGCGACATTGGGGGCGGCAGATTAGGGGTTAATAAATATAATATAGGGGTCAGCGATGTTAGGGCAGCAGATTAGGGGTACATAGGGATAATGTAGGTGGCGGCGGTGTACGGAGCGGCAGATTAGGGGTTAAAAATAATATGCAGGGGTCAGCGATAGCGGGGGCGGCAGATTAGGGGTTAATAAGTGTAAGGTTAGGGGTGTTTAGACTCGGAGTACATGTTAGAGTGTTAGGTGCAGACGTAGGAAGTGTTTCCACATAGAAAACAATGGGGCTGCGTTAGGAGCTGAACGCGGCTTTTTTGCAGGTGTTAGGTTTTTTTTCAGCTCAAACAGCCCCATTGTTTTCTATGGGGGAATCGTGCACGAGCACGTTTTTGATGTTGAAGTTGCGGTAAATATGCTATACGCTCCTTTTTTGGAGCCTAACGCAGCCATTCTGTGAACTCTAAATACCAGCGGTATTTAAAAGGTGCGGCCAGAAAAAAGCCAGCATAGCTAACACACCCCTTTGGCCGCAGAACTCTAAATCTAGGCGTTAGAAAATTAACAAATATAATCACTGGGCAAAGATATTCAGTATACCCTTCATACCTATAGATTTCATTCTGATTGTTTAACACTTCTCAGGAGGGATTTAGATTGCAAAAGTGTCATTTTACACATGCAAATTATGTTTATCTTAGACACTGTACAAAGGGTTTAGATTTCGGTTATACTTTCACACCAGTTTGCCTGTTCTTTCGGCTGATGGTAGTCATATGATATGGGTACAAGTAAATTTTGAAATTTGTTAGAAAATAGAGTAAGTGCTATTGCATTGTCTTTTTATTATACACTTTTTTATTATGCAATTCTACTTTAAACTTTTACCCCTTTTTGTTTTGGTTGCTGTATCTTTTCATATGTTGCTAATAACAGATGGCTAAAAGTCTTTTATTACAGCAAATCTTGAGGCATATTGGGAAAATGCACAATGTAAGGCACATGTAAGCACACATTTTTACACATTGACCTTGATTTGATAAAACTAATTAGTGAAATTAATATCTTGCAAAAAATGACAAACATTTACAGAACTTGTTTAGCAAAAGTGTTTTGTAAAGTGTTGCAATTGTAAGTAGTTCACATTTGGGGATAGATTACAAGTAGAGCACTAAATATCGCTTGCGTGCAAGCGATATTAGCGCTCCACTTTGTAATACCATTGTACGATAATGTGTGCTGGTATTACAAGTAAATTGCAATGCGAACACAAGCCCACGTTCGCATTGCTAGGCAGCATTGCGCTCATGAGAGCGCGCTTCCATAGGCTCCTATGGGAGCCTCGATCTGATGCCATCAGAGACCTCGCGCAGGGAAGGGGGTAAGTAGCGCATAGATGGGCAGCATTTTTAAATATATATGTATATGCTTATATACATACTGTATATATTTATGTTCCCATAGACCGCTATGTAAAGGCACTTTTCAGTGCTGTTTTTTTTTCTAACACCACTCTCCCACCAACTTTAAAGCCCCAAAACTGCCTAGTTCCATTTTTTTTTTTTATTAAAAAAATATTAGATTTTTTTTAATAAAACTATAATTCCCTCTATTTTAAAGGCATTTGGGGCACTTTTAGAAAATTAAACAGAAATCAGATCTCTGGTTAATTTTCTGAGCATTAATTGCTACCGCAAGCTCACTTGTAATGGCTGGTTAATTATTGTGCTCCCGCAAATGGTCAAATTTGCCAGTTTGTGGGAGTGTGATAATTTAGCGCTCCACTTGTAATCTAGCCCATGATGTTTGAGATGCAGATAGGAAACCCTTTATCCTAACTGCTTGGGATCGAAATAGGTTGGATTTTGGAAAAATTTAAATCTGTAAAATAAAACAAATTGTAGAGGAAATGGAATCAAGTGTAAATAACAATATCTTATGTCATTTAGGCAATATTTACATGGAATAATACAGCTTATGCATGCAACCTAAAGGTAGTTTTATATAATATTTTTTTATAATTTTACCATCAGATAGATAGTACAGTATTGTAATCAGAAAGCTAAATTTTGTTGTTTAAAATAAATATAGACTATTATTTACATTTTTTAACACAAAAAAGAAACTAAAAACAAAGGCATAGAAGACTGTGACTTACAGGTGAGGAAAAATAGTAATTGTTGATAATTTATTTTAAAAAAATATTAATTTAAAAGTTTGGATTTCACAATAAGTTTGGATTTTGGAATTCCGGATTTGGGGATTTGTGCCTGTATGGGGAAATTTAACACAACTATAAATGTTAATGGGCATAACATCCAAAGGAGATCATCTAGAAAACATAGTTTGAGTGAGGTCATTGAATTTCGTGCATGATCTCATCTTAATGGCAATAAAAATAAATAAATATGAGAAACACTGAAGGTTTCCTAAATGCCCAACTAAGGGGAGAATGGCAACTTGACTTTGAAGAGTGCAGAAGCATTAACTGAATGTTAGAATACAGACTGTGCCCCACATTACTGAAACTTGGGGCAGTGACTGCTGTTTGGTGATCATGAGTTCATTCTATGGCATCTATTTATCAAGCCGTCAACTTACTTGCATTCGACGGCACCAATACGCTCGCCTAAGATCGCCTAACATTGCTGCCGCGGACCTGAATACGTTCTCCAAAATTACCAAAAAAGCTGTCAAAAAGCCGAGCACCAAGTACGGTGCGATGAGCAGCGGACTGTTGTTAACTACCAGTCATTGATCTCGCTGCTCTTTGGCTTTTTCGCAGCTTTGTTGGTACCCTGTCACTAAACACCCACACTATACTATACTGTTTTACCCCTATACCGCAACTCTAATAAATGTATTAACCCCTAAACCGTCACTCACGGACCCAGCTGTAACTAAATAAAGTGTTTAACCACTAAACCGCCACTCCCGGAGCCCACCGCCACCTACATTATACTTATTAACCCCTAATCTTCCACCACCTATACCGTCGCCACCTACATTATACTTATTAACCCCTAATCTGCCCCCCTACACTGCCGCCACCTACATTATATTTATTAACCCCTAATCTGCCGCCCCCTACACCGCCGCCACCTACCTACATTTATTAACCCCTAATCTGCTGCCCCCAACGTCGCTGCCACTATATTAAATGTATTAACCCCGAAACCTAAGTCTAACCCTAACACCCCCTAACTTAAATATAATTAAAATAGAGGGGCGGAGTTAGCTGCCAAAGCGACTAGAAGCATATTACAGAAGCTCCTGGATATAATATTGTTTTTTGGGGGTTTTGACCTCAACAGTGTGCATATTTCAGACTTTTCATAAAGACCCCTAACTAAGGGCGCTTGCTACAGTCTTGGAAGGTCCAAAAATTAATTTTAAATTTTTATTTTTATCTGGGTAGCTTCCTAAATGGCTCAACTGGCAGCAGCAAAGGACATAGAAGAAGCTAATTTCGTTGATGAGACCTGCTTACTACATCCTCTCCTAACGATAATGGGAACACTTGAAGACAGGCTGTGTGCCTTGGTGAGAGACCACTTGTCTGGGCTACGCACCTTACTCACACAGTGGTATGAGAATATGGACATGCAACATACAATCCAAGATGGCGCCGGACCACAGCTAGATGTTACTATTACACGGGAACAGAACGATGCTGATAATTGGATCTTCACGGAGTGTAACGAGATTGCAAGGATCCCTACGGCACTAAAAACGTATCTACATGGGCAGTCCAGACATAACTACAGGCTAGAGCTCACCCTGCCAGATGCCGCAGAACCTCCCGACATATCTCTTCAAAACGGCAAAGTGCAGTCGACTCAATGGGACGGAGACAACGAGTCGGCTGTTAAGGGTATTTAGTCCCTAACCGCTACAGCTATAGCATATAAAAATTGTGTATTTTCCCTTAATACAGTGGCGGTGGGGAGTCTAGATGGGACTTCAGTCCAGAGAGTTCATGCCCGAGTTTTACAGCAAGACGAGACCGGCATTGGATAGCTATATTTGATCCTGATGTGAGAGATCTGCAGCATGTGAGAGACGATGCTCACCTCGGCCTGTGACCCAGAGAGTTATGGTTCTGCTATGTTTAATGTTCCCATTAATTTTCAATATAGCCTATATATACATACAAATATGGACGCACCAAGGACTCTTACTTGTTCACCCTGTTAGCCCTAACGGCACAGTTTTGCTCACTCACTTTATAAATCTAAACTGATTATGCAGTTTAGTATTCTATTATTCACAGTTACTGTTATTAAGCCTCTTTTGTTTCTGTTAGCTGAGCCAACTGGTACTACTGCTGACTATACAATAACTAATATGCTAACTCACTAAACTATATGTATGTTTGCCTTTAGTTAATGATTTAACTCTCCTTTCTGTTCCCTCTTTTCCCGTTTTCCCCATCCTGCATTTAACATCTGTATCTGGTAGTGAGATTAGTATAGTCCTATAGTTTTTATTATGCTAGGTATCAGATGCATACAGGAGATAAATGCTTGATATGTTATTATATATTTTTCTCTGATCTGTGTGCATGTGAATATCAAGTCAGGAAGAGCTCCACTACGGTTTATGTAGCTTAATTTATCTAACTCTTCATGTGGATTTTCTATATTTTTATGTTTTGATGGATAGGCTCAGTGGGTTAGTAGTACATTATTTTAATATTCAATATAAATGTCAACCCCATTCACTAGATGGGAGGTAAAGCATAACCACACTCTTATATTTTAGGGAGAAAGCTATGCTTTTGCTTTAGAGAGCAAACTGACTATTGCTTATATGGCATTATGGTGAAATTTATACTCAATAGTTGTAGATGTAGTATACTACTACATTAGCTGGCATTGTGATCATAAAGGACCACACGTTTCAAGAAAAACAGGATAACATTTCTCCATACCTATAGATTAGCCTACTTGACATACTGCACTTAGGCCTAGATTTGGAGTTTGGCGGTAGCCGTGAAAACCAGCGTTAGAGACTCCTAACGCTGGTTTTAGGCTATACCGCAGATCCCCTTACGTCAATTGCGTATCCTATCTTTTCAATGGGATTTTTCTAACTCCGGTATTTAGAGTCGTGTCTGAAGTGAGCGTTAGAAATCTAACGACAAAGCTCCAGCCGCAGAAAAAAGTCAGTAGTTAAGAGCTTTCTGGGCTAATGCCGGTTCATAAAGCTCTTAACTACTGTACTCTAAAGTACACTAACACCCATAAACTACCTATGTACCCCTAAACCGAGGCCCCCCCACTCGATTAATTTTTTTTAACCCCTAATCTGCCGACCGCCACCTACGTTATCCTTATGTACCTCTAATCTGCTGCCCCTAACACCGCCGACCCCTATATTATATTTATTAACCCCTAACCTGCCCCCCACAACGTCGCAGCCAGCTACCTACAATAATTAACCCCTAATCTGCCGACCGCAAAGCGCCGCTACTTAAGTTATCCTTATGTACCCCTAATCTGCTGCCCCTAACACCGCCGACCCCTATATTATATTTATTAACCCCTAATCTGCCGCCCTCAACGTCGCCGACACCTGCCTACACTTATTAACCCCTAATCTGCCGAGCGGACCGCACCGCTACTATAATAAAGTTATTAACCCCTAATCTGCCTCACTAACCCTATAATAAATAGTATTAACCCCTAATCTGCCCTCCCTAACATCGCCGACACCTAACTTCAATTATTAACCCCTAATCTGCCGACCGGAGCTCACCGCTATTCTAATAAATGTATTAACCCCTAAAGCTAAGTCTAACCCTAACACTAACACCCCCCTAACTTAAATATAATTTAAATCTAGCGAAATTAATTAACTCTTATTAAATAAATTATTCCTATTTAAAGCTAAATACTTACCTGTATGTTCCGATCAGCCAATAGAATGCGAGCTCAATCTGATTGGCTGATTGGATAAGCCAATCGGATTGATCTTGATTCTGATCAGAATATTCCTACCTTAATTCCGATTGGCTGATAGAATCCTATCAGCCAATTGGAATTTGAGGGACGCCATCTTGGATGACGTCCCTTAAAGGAACCGTCATTCTTCAGTTGGATGTCGCCGGATGAAGATGGGTCCGCGGTGGAGGTCTTCAGGATGGAGCCGGTCCTCATCGGATGAAGATAGAAGATGCCGCTTGGAAGATGATGGTTGCCGGTCCGGATCTACTCTTCTTCCCGGATAGGATGAAGACTTTGGAGCCTCTTCTGGACCTCTTCAGCCACCGGATGATGGATCGCCAGCCCCCGCTTGGGTTGGATGAAGATTTTGGAGCCAGGACCGATCGGTGATACCCGGTGAGGTGAAGACAAGGTAGGATGATCTTCAGGGGCTTAGTGTTAGGTTTATTTAAGGGGGGTTTGGGTTAGATTAGGGGTATGTGGGTGGTGGGTTGTAATGTTGGGGGGGGTATTGTATGGTTTTTTTTACAGGCAAAAGAGCTGAACTTCTTGGGGCATGCCCCGCAAAGGGCCCTGTTCAGGGCTGGTAAGGTAAAAGAGCTTTGAACTTTAGTAATTTAGAATAGGGTAGGGCATTTTTTATTTTGGGGGTCTTTGTTATTTTATTAGGGGGCTTAGAGTAGGTTTAATTAGTTTAAAATTGTAATATTTTTCTTATGTTTGTAAATATTTTTTTATTTTTTGTAACTTAGTTCTTTTTTATTTTTTGTACTTTAGTTAGTTTATTTCATTGTAGTTATTTGTAGGTATTGTATTTAATTAATGTATTGATAGTGTAGTGTTAGGTTTAATTGTAGGTAATTGTAGGTATTTTATTTAATTAATTTAATGATAGTATAGTGTTAGGTTTAATTGTAACTTAGGTTAGGATTTATTTGACAGAAAATTTTGTAATTATTTTAACTATTTTAGCTATTAAATAGTTCTTAACTATTTAATAGCTATTGTACCTGGTTAAAATAATTACAAAGTTGCCTGTAAAATAAATATAAATCCTAAAATAGCTATAATACAATTATAATTTATATTGTAGCTATATTAGGATTTATTTTACAGGTAAGTATTTAGCTTTAAATAGGAATAATTTATTTAATAAGAGTTAATTTATTTTGTTAGATTTAAATTATATTTAAGTTAGGGGGGTGTTAGTGTTAGGGTTAGACTTAGCTTTAGGGGTTAATACATTTATTAGAATAGCGGTGAGCTCCGGTCGGCAGATTAGGGGTTAATAATTGAAGTTAGGTGTCGGCGATGTTAGGGAGGTCAGATTAGGGGTTAATACTATTTTTTATAGGGTTAGTGAGGCGGATTAGGGGTTAATAACTTTATTATGATAGCGGTGCGGTGCGGTCCGCTCGGCAGATTAGGGGTTAATAAGTGTAGGCAGGTGGAGGCGACGTTGTGGGGGGCAGATTAGGGGTTAATAAATATAATATAGGGGTCGGCGGTGTTAGGGGCAGCAGATTAGGGGTACATAAGGATAATGTAAGTAGCGGCGGTTTACGGAGCGGCAGATTAGGGGTTAAAAATAATATGCAGGGGTCAGCGATAGCGGGGGCGGCAGATTAGGGGTTAATAAGTGTAAGGCTAGGGGTGTTTAGACTCGGGGTACATGTTAGGGTGTTAGGTGCAGACGTAGGAAGTGTTTCCCCATAGCAAACAATGGGGCTGCGTTAGGAGCTGAACGCGGCTTTTTTGCAGGTGTTAGGTTTTTTTTCAGCTCAAACAGCCCCATTGTTTCCTATGGGGAATCGTGCACGAGCACGTTTTTGAGGCTGGCCGCGTCAGTAAGCAACTATGGTATCGAGAGTTGAAGCTGCGTTAAATATGCTCTACGCTCCTTTTTTGGAGCCTAACGCAGCCTTTATGTGGACTCTCAATACCAGAGTTATTTTTATGGTGCGGCCAGAAAAAAGCCGGCGTTTGCTACGCGGGTCCTTACCGACAAAACTCTAAATCTAGCCGTAAGAGTTTTTTGTGATAGCTATTAACAACATTTTAATATCTCCCTTAATAAGTTGACGATGGACAGCAAATATTCAGTTACGCTCTTTAAACAGCTGTGTCCCATACACATTATGTACATTTATACCTATACCTAAGTGTTAAGGCCATTGAGCTTACTGTACTATTTTCCCGCGTGGTCATAAGAATGTGTTTCTTTATTACACATGCCTGTTGCTGAGCATAGGTCCCATGTACAGACGATGGGGCTACTTTATGATAATATAGATATGTTTCTGGGCTGTTCTGAGCCAAAGTAAGCTTTACCACGTTCTATTGTTATGGAGGCAGAGGCAATCATGACAAGGAATGTATGGTCTATTATACCTATGTTATAAAGTGCTATATACATCTAGTCTTAAAGTGGTTAGTGAGCCCAAATTAACAGCTTTGCGGTACTCCGTAGTCATACCAGTTGGTAACATCCTTTAGTACTCACATCACTCAGAACGTACCGACTTCTTAACAGAACATGTGCTTCCCCCCCATACTCCCATCGGCTTATTAGGTAAGTATTAGAGAATACATCATATAGCAACCTTATTTTATAGTTTCTATATCCCCCTTAATTCCCTCTCATGACACAGACACTATTTTGGGGGCCCTTAGGTGACCCTAGCTTATTTTAAGAGGGTAAAGGTTTATGAATGACTTTATTATAAGATAAAGGGGAACTGTGATCATAGTTGAAAAATCTATACATAAGAGGTTTGTTTTTTAATATTGTATGGTAAATATTTACAAAGGTTATAAACTGTTGTTATGTCTTGCTGAGATCTTATGCCAATTTTCTAATTGAGGTCTTATTTTTACTATATGTTACAATTATAATATAGTAGTGGCCTGTATTGGATTGCTAATGTTGGATATGTAAGTGATATAACCTTGATGTTATTGTATATTCTGTAACCTCAATAAAAATATTTAAATATATATATATATATATATATATATATATATATATAATTAAAATAAATCTAAATAAATATTCCTATCATTAACTAAATAATTCCTATTTAAAACTAAATACTTACCTGTAAAATAAACCCTAAGCTAGCTACAATATAACTAATAGTTACATTATTACATTATTTATTTTAACTAGGTACAATAGTTATTAAATAGTTATTAACTATTTAATAACTTCCTAGTTAAAATAAATACAAATATACCTGTAAAATAAAACCTAACCTAAGTTACAATTACACCTAACACTACACTATAATTAAATTAATTCCCCAAACTAAATACAATTAAATACAATTAAATAAAATTATCTAAAGTACAAAACAAACAAACACTAAATTACAGAAAATAATAAACAAATTACAAGATTTTTAAACTAATTACACCAAATCTAATCCCCCTAACAAAATAAAAAAGCCCCCCAAAATAAAAAAAAGCCCTACCCTACACTAAATTACAAATAGCCCTTAAAAGGGCCTTTTGCAGGGCATTGGCCCAAAGTAATCAGCTCTTTTACCTGTAAAAAAAAATTACAACCCCCCCAACATTAAAACCCACCACACACACAACCAACCCTACTCTAAAACCCACCCAATCCCCCCTTAAAAAAACCTAATAGAAACCCCCTTGAAGATCACCCTACCGTGAGAAGTCTTCACCCAACTGGGCCGAAGTCCTCAACGAAGCCAGCAGAAATGGTCCTCCAGACGGGCAGAAGTTGTCCTCCAGACGGGCAGAAATCTTCATCCAGACGGCATCTTCTATCTTCATCCATCCGGCGCGGAGCGGCTCCATCTTCTAGACATCCGACGCGGAGCATCCTCTTCATCCGACGTCTTCTTGAACAATGACGGTTCCTTTAAGTGACTTCATCCAAGGTGGCGTCCCTTCAATTCCGATTGGCTGATAGAATTCTATCAGCCAATCGGAATTAAGGTAGGAAAAATCCTATTGGCTGATGCAATCAGCCAATAGGATTGAAGTATATATATATATATATATATATATATTTATATATATATATATATATATATATATGGTATAGATTACAAGTGGAGGGTAATTATTTCCATGAGAAGCGCAAACACAATAGCGAGAATGAAATATTTTTAATGCTAGAATCCATATTATATTATTATAAGTCGGCATGTTTAACTCTTGTTCTCACATAAACAATGGAAATATTAACAAAATGAAAAGCTGCAGTTAAATTATTTTATATAGTATTTTATAAGCCACAGAACTTGCCTCATAAAGGGACAGTCAACCCAAAATTTCTCCTAAACCATTCATATAAAGTTGCAACTGCTTATTATTGCCAACTTTAGGCTAATTTTGTAACATATATACGGCTAGATTTAGAGTTGGGCGGTAGCCGTCAAAACCAGCGTTAGAGGCTCCTAACGCTGGTTTTTACCGCACTCTGGTATTTGGAGTCAGTCAGGAAAGGGTCTAACGCTCACTTTGCAGCCACGACTTTTCCATACCGCAGATCCCCCTACGCCATTTGCTTATCCTATCTTTTCAATGGGATCTTTCTAACGCCGGTATTTAGAGTCCTGGCTGAAGTGAGCGTTAGAAATCTAATGACAAGACTCCAGCCGCAGAAAACTCCCGCCTCAATAACCCTATAATAAATAGTATTAACCCCTAATCTGACCTCCCTAACATCGCCGACACCTAACTTCAAACATTAACCCCTAATCTGCCGACTGGAGCTCACCGCTATTCTAATAAATGTATTAACCCCTAAAGCTAAGTCTAACCCTAACCCTAACACCCCCCCAGTTAAATATAATTTTTATCTAACGAAATAAATGAACTCTTATTAAATAAATGAATCCAAGCGGCGGCTGAAGAGATCCATCATCGGGCTGAAGTCGGAAGTCCATCATCGGGATGAAGTCTTCTATCAAGCGGCATCTTCAATATTCTTTCTTCTGGAGCGGAGCCATCTTCTTCCCAACCGATGCGGATCCATCCTCTTCAACCGACGCCTACTAGCCGAATGACGGTTCCTTTAAATGACGTTATCCAAGAGGGCGTCCCTCGAATTCCGATTGGCTGATAGGATTCTATCAGCCAATCGGAATTAAGGTAGGAAAATTCTGATTGGCTGATGGAATCAGATTGAGCTTGCATTCTATTGGCTGATTGGAACAGCCAATAGAATGCAAGCTCAATCTGATTGGCTGATTGGATCAGCCAATCGGATTGAACTTGATTCTGATTGGCTGATTCCATCAGCCAATCAGAATTTTCCTACCTTAATTCCGATTGGCTGATAGAATCCTATCAACCAATCGGAATTCGAGGGACGCCATCTTGGATGATGTCATTTAAAGGAACCGTCATTCGGCTAGTAGGCGTCGGTTGAAGAGGATGGATCCGCGTCGGTTGGGAAGAAGATGGCTCCGCTCCGCTCCAGAAGAAGATTGAAGATGCCGCTTGATAGAAGACTTCATCCGGATGATGGACTTCCGACTTCAGCCCGATGATGGAGTTCTTCAGCCGCCGCTTGGATCAAGACTTTGGACCCTCTTCTGGACCGATCGCTGAACCCGGTGAGGTGAAGACAAGGTAGGGAGATCTTCAGGGGCTTAGTGTTAGGTTTATTTAAGGGGGGTTTGGGTTAGATTAGGGGTATGTGGGTGGTGGGTTGTAATGTTGGGGGGAGGGTATTGTATGTTTTTTTTTACAGGCAAAAGAGCTGAATTCTTTGGGGCATGCCCCACAAAAGGTCCTTTTAAGGGCTGGTAAGGTAAAAGAGCTTTGAACTTTTTTAATTTAGAATAGGGTAGGGCATTTTTTTATTTTGGGGGTCTTTGTTATTTTATTAGGGGGCTTAGAGTAGGTGTATTTAGTTTAAAATTGTTGTAATATTTTTCTAATGTTTGTAAATATTTTTTTCTTTTTTTGTAACAGTTCTTTTTTATTTTTTGTACTTTAGTTAGTTTATTTAATTGTAGTTATTTGTAGGTATTGTTTTTAATTAATTTATTGATAGTGTAGTGTTCGGTTTAATTGTAGATAATTGTAGGTATTTTATTTAATTAATTTATTGATAGTGTAGTGTTAGGTTTAATTGTAACTTAGGTTAGGATTTATTTTACAAGTAATTTTGTAATTATTTTAACTAGGTAACTATTAAATAGTTATTAACTATTTAATAGCTATTGTACCTGGTTAATATAATTACAAAGTTGCCTGTAAAATAAATATTAATCCTAAAATAGCTACGATATAATTATAATTTATATTGTAGCTATATTAGGGTTTATTTTACAGGTAAGTATTTAGCTTTAAATAGGAATAAGTTATTTAATAATAGTTAATTTATTTCGTTAGATTTAAATTATATTTAACTTAGGGTGGTGTTAGGGTTAGGGTTAGACTTAGCTTTAGGGGTTAAAAAATTTATTAGAATAGCGGTGAGCTCCGGTCGGCAGATTAGGGGTTAATGTTTGAAGTTAGGTGTCGGCGATGTTAGTAAGGACATATTAGGGATTAATACTATTTATTATAGGGTTATTGAGGCGGGAGTGAGGCGGATTAGGGGTTAATACATTTATTATAGTAGCGGTGCGGTTCGGTCGGCAGATTAGGGGTTAATTATTGTAGCTAGGTGGAGGTGACGTTGTGGGGGGCAGATTAGGGGTTAATAAATATAATATAGGGGTCGGCGGTGTTAGGGGCAGCAGATTAGTGGTACATAGGGATAATGTAGGTAGCGGCGGTTTACGGAGCGGCAGATTAGGGGTTAAAAAAATATGCAGGTGTCAGCGATAGCGGGGGCGGCAGAATAGGGTTAATAAGTGTAAGGTTAGGGGTGTTTAGACTCGGGGTACATGTTAGAGTGTTAGGTGCAGACGTAGGAAGTGTTTCCCCATAGAAAACAATGTAGCTGCGTTAGGATCTTAACGCTGCTTTTTTACAGGTGTTAGTTTTTTTTTTCAGCTCAAACGGCCCCATTGTTTTCTATGGGGGAATCGTGCACGAGCACGTTTTTGAAGCTGGCCGCGTCCGTAAGCACCGCTGGTATTTAAAGTTGCAGTGGCGTTAAATTATGCTCTACGCTCCCTTTTTGGAGCCTAACGCAGCCATTCTGTGAACTCTAAATACCAGCGGTATTTAAAAGGTGCGGGGGGAAAAAAGCATGCGTAGCTAACGCACCCCTTTGGCCGCAGAACTCTAAATCTAGACGATAGTTTCCAAGTAATAAGACTTACTTTTTGCGGCTCTGCTTTTTTAAAATGTCTGTCTACCCCCTCCGCTATTTCGTCACCAGCATCCTGATCTGGTTGTGATCACAGTTACTTTTCATCCGTACACACTCCTGTTTTTGTGCTATGTGCACCAGAGTTCTGCGCAGTAAACAGATGTGAGTGCTGTGTGCATCATTATAATGTATGTTCCTATAACATACAGAATCTGTGCAGCTGTACACTGTACGTGACAGGTTAAGGAGACCACTGTTAAAAAAAAAAGTCAGAGGATCACAAAGTTAGAGACAGAGTCAGACCCAGTGACAACTCAATAGATCACACTAAAACAGATGAATGATATTTATTGACTTGCAGTATAAGGCAGTAAACAGTGACAGGACAGTCTAACAGATCAGGGGGCGGTACTAAGACTCACTGTTATCTGTTTCACGTTGGCCACTAGTTTGGCCCAGGGATAGTTGTGCCTGATATGAAACTCCACGTCAATGTTCATGTTGCTTTCCCAGAGCTCACACAGGGAGCCCACAACTTACAGTCCCCGAGCCATCACAGCAAACCGTATAGATCCACAGCGCTATCACCGTGTGCGGGCTCGCACAGCTGCACACATCACAATCCCACATATCCCCCATTACCAACCTGCCGTATGGGGCGTTATAATGTGCCTATTACATATACACAGACGTACAGTGTACAGCTACACAGATTTGGTACGTTATAGGAACATACATCATAACGATGCACACAGCACTCACATCTGTTTACTGCGCAGAACTCTGGCGCACACAACACAAAAACAGAAGCGTGCACGGACGAAAAGTAACTGCGATCACAGTCAGATCATGATGCTGGTGACGAAATAGGGGAGGGGGCAGACAGACATTTTAAAACAGCAGAGCCGCAAAAAGTAAGTCTTATTACTTGAAAACTATATATGTTACAAAATTTGCCTAAAGTTGGCAATAATAAGCAGTTGCAACTTTATATGAATGGCTTAGGAGAAATTTGGGGTTGACTGTCCCTTTAAATGACCACTCACTGCAGTAGAATTGCAAAATTAACAAGTGTTTAATAAAAAGACAATGCAATAACACCTACTTTGAATGTCACAAAAGCAGTAGATTTTTTTCTTTAAAAATATATTTTTTTCACTTTTTTCCGGCCCACTGTATCATGTGACAGACATCAGCCAATCACAAACTAGTATACATATACCCTGAGAGATTCTGCACATGCTCAGTAGGATCTTGTTCCCCCAAAAGTGTTAATATAAAAAGACTGCAAAATTTGATAATGGAAGTAAATTGGAATGTTTCTTAAAACTGCATGTTCTTTCAGAATCATAAAGTTTATTTTGAGTTGAGTGTCCCTTTAAGTTTTATTTTCACACTATTTCAAGTTCTAGGAACATTGCTTTTGTGCATTGAAAAAGTACACTAATGCCATTTTAGATATACTTAATATACAATGGTAAGATTTGTTATGGCTATATTTATTTCTGTTTATAGTACTTAGCTATTGGTTGGTCCTAAATTAAAATTAAATATACTAACTAGCCTGTTATAGGTAATATATCCCATAGCACATGAGAACCAATAGAAACATGAGAATACATAAATTAGAATCACGACATCCGTAAAACTGTTGTGCAAATTTATTTTTTAAATATTTACATTAGCATTATTTATATGAATTAAACTGTTAACAATGGCCTAGATTACGAATTTTGCGTTAGCCTTAAAAAGCAGCGTTGGACGGTCCTAACGCTGCTTTATAACGCCCGCTGGTATTATGAGTCTTGAAGTTACAGGTGTACAGCTCACTTTTTTGGCCAGACTTGGAAATACCTCAAATCCACTTACGTCAATTGCGTATCCTATATTTTCAATGGGACTTGCATAGCGCTGGTATTACGAATCTTCCAAAAAGTAAGACCCTCTCCTTTCAAGCCTTGTACCGCATTTTAAAGTCAGTAGTTAAGAGTTTCACACTACAACGCAGTAGCATAAAACTCTTAACTAAAGTGCTAAAAAGTACACTAACACCCATAAACTACCTATTAACCCCTAACCCGGGCCCGCCCCCCACATCGCAAACACTAAAATACATTTTTTAACCCCTAATCTGCTGAACCGGACATCGCCGCCACTATAATAAATATATTAACCCCTAAACCGCCGCACTCCCGCATCGCAAACATTATTTATATATTATTAACGCCTAATCTGCCTTCCCTAACATTGCCGACGCCTACCTACATTTATTAACCCCTAATCTGCCGCTCCAACGTCGCCGCCACTATATTAAGGTCTAACCCTAACACCCCCTAACTTAAATATAATTTAAATAAATCTAAATAAAATTACTATCATTAACTAAATTATTCCTATTTAAAACTAAATACTTACCTGTAAAATAAACCCTAAGCTAGCTACAATATAACTAATAGTTGCATTGTAGCTAGCTTAGGGTTTATTTTTATTTTACAGGCAAGTTTGTATTTATTTTAACTAGGTACAATAGTTATTATATAGTTATTAACAATTTAATAACTATCTAGTTAAAATAAAGACAAATTTACCTGTAAAATAAAACCTAACCTAAGTTACACTAACACCTAACACTACACTACAATTACATTAATTACCTAAATTAAATACAATTAATTACAATTAAATAAAATTATCTAAAGTACAAACCCCCCCCACTAAATTACAGAAAATAATAAACAAATTACAAGATTTTTAAACTAATTACACCTAATCTAATCCCCCTAACAAAATAAAAAAGCCCCCCCAAAATAAAAAAAAGCCCTACCCTACACTAAATTACAAATAGCCCTTAAAAGGGCCTTTTGTGGGGCATTGCCCCAAAGTAATCAGCTCTTTTACCTGAAAAAAATTACAATCCCCCCAACATTAAAACACCCCCCCCACACACAACCAACCCTACTCTAAAACCCACCTAATCCCCCCTTAAAATAACCTAACACTAACCCCCTGAAATCCAATCCTATTGGCTGATCCAATCAGCCAATAGGATTGAGCTTGCATTCTATTGGCTTATTGGAACAGCCAATAGAATGCGAGCTCAATCCTATTGGCTGATTGCATCAGCCAATATGATTTTTTCTACCTTAATTCCGATTGGCTGATAGAATTCTATCAGCCAATCGGAATTGAAGGGACACCATCTTGGATGATGTCATTTAAAGGAACCTTCATTCTGTGTTTAGCAGTCGGAAGAAGAGGATGCTCCGCGTTGGATGTCTTGAAGATGGACCCGCTCCGCGTCGGATGGATGAAGATAGAAGATGCCGTCTGGATGAAGGCTTCTGCCCGTCTGGAGGACCACTTCTCCTGGCTTGGATGAAGACTTCTCCCGGCTTCGTTGAGGACTTCGGCCCGGTTGGGTGAAGACGTCTCCCGGTAAGGTGATCTTCAGGGGGTTAGTGTTAGGTTTTTTTAAGGGGAGATTGGGTGGGTTTTAGAGTAGGGTTGGTTGTGTGGGTGGTGTGTTTTAATGTCGGGGGGGATTGTAATTTTTTTTTCAGGTAAAAGAGCTGATTACTTTGGGGCAATGTCCCGCAAAAGGCCCTTTTAAGGGATATTTGTAATTTAGTGTAGGGTAGGGTTTTTTTTATTTTGGGGGGGCTTTTTTATTTTGTTAGGGGGATTAGATTAGGTGTAATTAGTTTAAAAATCTTGTAATTTCTTTATTATTTTCTGTAATTTAGTGTGGTTTTTTTTGTACTTTAGATAATTTTATTTAATTGTAATTAATTGTATTTAATTTAGGTAATCCATTTAATTATAGTGTAGTGTTAGGTGTAATTGTAACTTAGGCTAGGTTTTATTTTACAGGTAAATTTGTCTTTATTTTAACTAGGTAGTTATTAAATAGTTAATAACTATTTAATAACTATTCTACCTAGTTAAAATAAATACAAAGTTGCCTGTAAAATAAAAAAAACCCTAAGCTAGCTACAGTGTAACTATTAGTTATATTGTAGCTATTTTAGGGTTTATTTTATAGGTAAGTATTTAGTTTTAAATAGGAATTATTTAGTTAATTGTAGTAATTTTATTTAGATTTATATAAATTATATTTAAGTTAGGGAGGTTAGGGGTAGACTTAGGTTTAGGGGTTAATAACTTTATTATAGTGGTGGCAACGGGGGGGTGGCAGATTAGGGGTTAATAAATGTAGCTAGGTTGTGGCGAGATTGGGGCGGCAGATTAGATGTTAATAAATATAATTTAGGGTTTGGCGATGTTGGGGGCAGCAGATTAGGGGTTCATAAGTATAATGTAGGTGGCGGCGGTGTCCGGAGTGGTAGATTAGGGGTTAATAATATAATGTAGGTGTCAGCGATGTCGGGGGCGGCAGATTAGGGGTTATTAAGTGTAAGATTAGGGGTTTTTAGACTTGGGGTTCATGTTAGGGTGTTAGGTGTAGAAATACCTTTTATTTCCCCATAGGAATCAATGGGGCTGCGTTAGGAGCTCTATGCTGCTTTTTTTGCAGGTGTTAGGTTTTTTTTCAGTCGGCTCTCCTTTTTCCTAGGGGGAAATCGTGCACAAGCACGTTCAGTCAGCTCACCGCTAACGTAAGCAGCGCTGGTATTGAGGTGAGATGTGGAGCAAAATGTTCCTCTTCGCTTACTTTTTTGCGGTTAACGCCGGGTTTCTAAAAACCCGTAATACCAGCGCTGTCTGTAAGTGAGCGGTGAGCATAAACTGCTCGTTAGCACCGCACAGCTTCTAACGCAAAACTCGTAATCCCACAAAATAAAAATCTATAATGAACATAATTACAGTAAAATACACACTGTACAATGGTATCAACGCAAGCGCCTGGATTGTAAGGGATAGACTTGCTAAATGGCCATTATTGATTTAAATTTGTATAACATGAATAGGTTTTTGGTAACTTACTAGCCCACAGAAGCTTACAGTATACATGTGGTATGAATTTAACTCAAGAGCAATTTGCACTAGAAATATTACGCAAAACACTGCTCCAGGCCTATATTTGTATGATGAAAACAGAATTTACAGGATGGAATTTTGACAATTTCACCATAAAAGTCAATGAAGCAAAAAATGTGGAAAAATTCTACCTTACTCGCGTGCTTACCCAATCACATATTCTCAAATGCACTAACCCGGCATGAAAATATGAATATTTTACATTCCAATGTTCTTCTCATAGCAGAATATGCTCTATTTTTTCATCAATACATATTTCTACATATATCTGAAGGTATTTTTGTACAATATTAGTGATGTCGTGAATAGTTCGCCGGCGAATATCT
This sequence comes from Bombina bombina, assembly GCF_027579735.1. Taxonomy (NCBI): domain Eukaryota; kingdom Metazoa; phylum Chordata; class Amphibia; order Anura; family Bombinatoridae; genus Bombina; species Bombina bombina. The sequence goes on from NC_069504.1 coordinate 356,479,480, forward strand.
CCGGCAAACATAGCATGTTCGCGTTCGCCGCGGACGGCGAACATATGCCATGCTCGGTCCCCCCCTATTCCTCATCATTGAGTAAACTTTGACCCTATACCTCACAGTCAGAAGACACATTCCAGCCACTCAGCAGCAGACCCTCCCTCCCAGACCCTCCCACCTCCTGGACAGCATCCATTTTAGATTCATTTGGAAGCTGTATTCTTAGTGAGAGGAGGGACAGTGTAGCTGCTGCTGATTTAATAGGGAAATCGATAGCTAGGCTAGTGTATTCAGTGTCCACTACAGTCCTGATGGACTCATCTGATCTCTGCTGTAAGGACAGCACCCCAAAAAGCCCTTTTTAGGGCTAGAACATCAGTCTGCTTTTTTTTTTTTCCTGTGTAATCTAATTGCAGTTGCCTGCCTACCAGTGTGTGTGTCAGGCTCACAGCGTATACTGTGCCCACTTGCCCAGTGCCACCACTCATATTTGGTGTAACAGTAGTGTACATTTAAAAAAACAAACACTTTTTTGACTGTGAAATAATAGCAGACAGCTGCCAGTACCCAAGATGGCCACCAATAAGGCAGATGGGGAGGGTTAGAGAGCTGTTTTGGGGGGGATCAGGGAGGTTGGGGGCTAAGGGGGATGCTACACCACAGCATATGTAAATATGCTATAAGAAAATAAAAAATAAATAAAACCTTTTATTTTAGTACTGGCAGACTTTCTGCCAGTACTTAAGATGGCGGGGACAATTGTGGGTTGGGGAAGAGAAGGGAGCTGTTTGGGAGGGATCAGGGGGTCTGATGTGTCAGGTGGGAGGCTGATCTCTACACTAAAGCTAAAATTAACCCTGCAAGCTCCCTACAAACTACCTAATTAACCCCTTCACTGCTAGCCATAATACACGTGTGATTCGCAGCAGCATTTAGCGGCCTTCTAATTACCAGAAAGCAAGTCATATATGTCTGCTATTTCTGAACAAAGGGGATCCCAGAGAAGCATTTACAACCATTTGTGCCATAATTGCACAAGCTGTTTGTAAAACATTTAAGTTTTTTTTAAATTTGATCGCATTTGGCGGGGAAATGGTGGCATGAAATATACCAAAATGGGCCTAGATCAATTCTTTGGGTTTTCTACACTACACTTAAGCTAAAATTAACTCTACAAGCTCCCTACATGCTCCCTAATTAACCCCTTCACTGCTGGGCATAAAACACGTGTGGTGCGCAGTGGCATTTAGCAGCCTTCTAATTACCAAAAAGCAATGCCAAAGCCATATAAGTCTGCTATAATGGCATGTCTGGCACACAGTGTTGGGGCAAGGGTCCATCTGACCACTGATACCTGGTCTGTAAAGCATGGTCAGGGTAGGTATATCACCTACACTGCGCACTGTGAAGCGGGCGTAACCCTTACACTACCTTATCGATACAACATCATACCTGATGTTTTAAAGCACGTTATTCCAAACAATTTAGGAATGTTAGGTGATTTATGCCCTTTATGGATTAAAACCAGACTCGGCATCAACTATATAATTTTCCATGGGAGATTTGCCATGGATCCCACTCCGGCATGCCACAGTCCAGGTGTTAGTCCTCTTGAAACAACTTTTCCGTCACTATTGTGGCCAGAAAGAGTCCCTGTGGGTTTTAAAATTCACCTGCCTGAAGTCTATGGCGGTTCGCCCGGTTCGCCGGTTCGCATACTTTTGCTGAAGTTCGCGTTCGCCGTTCGCGAACCCAACATTTTAGGTTTGCAACATCACTATACAATATATATCTATATCTATATATACATGATTTTATATATATATATAAATATATATATATATAGTATTCTTCAACATAGGACTGCACTCACTGGGTTTTAAAGAAAAAATTATTTATTAGGTAACGTTTCGGAGTTCACAGACCCCTTCCTCAGACCAGAGCAAACATGCAACTAAACACAGTGACTTATATACCCCTTAAGCCCCACCCACCACCAAATCAAATGTGAATTGTGCCAAAACTAGGGTTGTCATGGTGACAACCCCTGTATACCTCAGTGTGACCTTACTACCAATACAGGCATTCATATATTTTACAAAATTGTATAGATGGTATAATAAATGCATAAACTATCAGATATGCTAATTAATAAATATGTAAGTGGATCCAGGCAACCATATGTTCATACCTTAGTTGAATCATTACATTTAGAGGCATACAAATTCTAAAACATGTTATATTGATTTTAGACAAACACTGCTATGTGTTGCAAATTCAAATGTCACAATATATCACATTCAATCCCAATAACTATATATGTTATTACCAGTCAAAACAGACCTATACAATTCAAATGTCATATTGCAGCAAGTCCATATTATCGTATACAATCTGTGGATTCATTCAAAATAAAGTATTGTACCTGTAGTTAGTTTACGTCAAATCGTATTATAACAGATTGGTGTGTGATAGTCTCTAGGAAAAAATCATCAATCCTATGTCAGATGTAGATGCGTTGCGTGTCAAAAGTCATGTTCTTCCTAAAGAACAAATCAAGCTCCAAAAGCTCCGTGAGGGAACAACGTAGCGATCAGAAAAACATATTAGCATATACCAGTGACGTATGCGCGTGTGTGTGCGTCGTCATGGTAACCTAGTTGCGGGCCTGAAAACAACACTAGTGTGCGTTCGTGCCAGCCCGTTGTCACATGTGTTAGCTGTGAACGAGGCTATATGTGGATGTCTCATATAGGGAGTCCCCTGCAGTCAGAGTGTGTATGTTGTTAGAGGTGGACAGCATATTGGGTAGTGTGTATAAATCTATACCACCACGGTTGGTCATTAATGTAAAAAAAGAGGCTCATAAGGAAACCAGATTGTACATAAGAAGTACGCAAATGTCTGATGTCTGAGATAAGTAGCGTGCATTTCAAGAGGCCGTATACACTTCAATATTATGAAACCATCTAATATTTCATCATAAGCACCCCAACAGATACTGGTAGTTTCATACATTATTAACCATGATCTATTGTCTAATATACTAGCCGTAGGGTTAAGCTACCTGTAGTGTCAAATAAGCAGAATAGAGGCTAATCAATGTCACATACGTGCAAACTTATATAAGATAATATAGTACAATACCTTGTGCCTGGACTCCAACTTGTCCATACAGTAGAACCTCAAATTTTATCATTGGTACACTGTTATAAGTGGCAATCAAAGTTACATCACAACATCACTAATGAATAAGTAAGGATTTAGCAGCATAAAGTTGGTCCTTGTGATCCAATAGGACCCGTGTTAATACATCCAAACAGAGTTCTAGTGTTACGTAGTTATGTATCTGTTCACAGACTAAAAAAGAAGCTGACCCTTAATTCATTCCAGGATCTTCCAAGGTACCACATGAATACCCATATGCCATATGCTAATATGACCTGCTTCCATCAGTGTACAGCCACCCTATAGGCCCATAAAAAGACTCTTTAAGTAGGTCCCACCAAGTGTTTATCACACTAGGACATATGAAACTCACTGGTTAGTTAATCACCTACAATACGTCAAAGTATGGCCAAAGAAGTGTATTACCTGTACTCTGCTGGTCAAAAGTCCAGATGTTGCCTGTGTCCCACAATCGCGGGCAAAACTCACCAGGTGCATCATCACAGGAGCGGAAGGAGTAATAGTCATTCTGCTTTTTTTTTTTTTTTTTTTAAATATTTTTATTGAGGTTTAATTCCAGTTTACAAATATAAAATAAACAGCAGAATAGTCAAAACATACAATCCTTTCCAAGGTTAGATACACTGCATGTCATAATTGATAAATATATCTTAGTCATATAAAGACGTGGAAAATTAGAAGTAACTAAAAGTGATGCCGGAAGATAACTCTATGCCCTCCAAATTACATATAGGGCCACTTTTGGACCCTGCATTGGAACAAAGTAGAAAAAGAAAAAGAAAAAAAAAGAATACAGAGGGCAATAATGGTCAAAATGAGGCCACTCTTGGGTCTCAACATACAACCTCACTTTTCTCATGTATATAATATGTAGTTAAATAATGAACCATATCTTATCCATATATAATAAACAATAAAATGCTATCTGTAAAAACTTTCTGTGGTGGCGGATTTCAAAGCAAAGCAGTCAGTTGCGTCTTAATGTAGCAATCAAGATAAAACAAATAGGGCCACTCCTGGACCCTCAGGTTAATAATTAGGTCTAATGTATAACCGTAACCTAAAACAGCAGTATATGACAGAGAATAAAGTCTTAAAGGTTAATCCAACAAACAGTAATAAAAAAATCATAGCTGTCATGAGGGAACTCTAAAAACTTGAGTATGAGGGTTCTAAACTTAGTATATCTAGCTCATCTGAAAACATGTATATAGTCATTTTAATATCTAGTTTCATTGGGGCTATATGCTTCACTCTAATTTAAAATGGTGGAGTATAATTATATTGTGCTAATACATAGCGTAAGATAACCCAGTATTGTAACATTCACTAAAGTAGTATATTGCAATCTTGCACCTCCTATTGTAAAAAGGACCATATCTAATTATAATAATAAATAATGAAGTCTTTATATCAATATTTAGAGAGGTAGAGCTGGAACTTTCAAGGCCCATGTAAGAATAAAATGATCATCTCTCATGTGCATGAGAACCGGTAAAATTGCTAGAGTAAGGATCCCTGAGCATACTATATATGTTCTATGGAACATCCTCCTATCATCTAGGAAAGGTGCTCAGGGCAAAGGAATACACTTATAATATAGCATACCTTGTAAATAAAATGCTCTAAAGGGAACCAGAGCCTCTATCCAATATTAAGGGACATTAGGGTCATAAAGTGGGTGTGACTCAAGAACTAATATTAGTGAGTACCTAGTGACTAAAGTCGTATGCAATAATGGGTTGAAAACAAAATAGGTAAACATCTGCAGTCAGCAATGGGATTATATTACAATACAGTAGAAGAATATAACACATAATAAAAAGCTTAATAGCTAAATTGAACAAGCAGCCTAAAGTAACATATGTCCAGATTAAATTATCAGTAGAGGCCACACAATATAATTCACAGTACATAGATGTTCATCCATAGCTATCCTGCAAGCCAAACATATTAGAAATGTAATGTCACTGAATACAAGCCATCCAGTCAAGAGCTCACTGTAATTACAAGTAGGTTAAAATGATCTACCAGTTCCCATGATCCGGGGGGCGTCCGTGCAGTGAGCAAGGTGATATACCCAGCACCTATCCCACACCTCTCTTGACAATAGTATATACTCCAGCATTTACAAAAAAGGTGACCGGCAGAAAAAGTAACGACACATATTCACCACTTTGAAAAAAGGCTTGCCGCATGGATAATCTTCGATAGGGCCTGTGAAGTTGTAGCGCCAATTTAAGACTGAGGGTCCTACTATTCTCTTGAAGTAGTCCATCTGGCAAGTTATAGAGAGTACCAGGCTGCTCGCGTGCGGTGTCTCTTATGTCACGGTAGTTATATGAATGCGTGACTAATGTCTGCAGTGCTCCCTCCGTGCGGTCTTGTGCAGCATGTAAATGACCCATGTCCCGTCTCCAGGGGTCGGCCGCAATCCCCGGAGCGGGGGCAGGAACAATCATTGACCGCATGCAGGGTTCTTGAAGCTGAGATGTCGGTCTCCACATGTTGTTGTTAATTCTTGTGACTGCTGCACTATTAGCACATCCCAATGGCGGTCTAGCTGCCTGTGTATCTCTAAGTTGAGATGGCAAGGTTAAGTCCGCCATTGTCTTGCAGAGTTTGCACTCAAAGTCCTCAAATAAAGCCAGAATGGCATGACAGAGTTCCTCCATGATCAGTAAGCTGATGGATTACGGTATAGCAGATACTTCTGAAAGCTGTGTAGGAGAATTATCCCATTTCAGGATTTCTTATTACGGTATAGCAGATATGAAATTTGTGCTTCGTTACGAGCTTGTAACCCAGAAGTCTGGGGGGGGGGGTACTGTGCGGCTGCCCCAAATTCGCTGCTTTTCTCCAAAAGAGTAGGCCTTACAGGCCACGCTGCTTATAAATTATTTAGATGGCTAGGAAGTTGAACCGAAGAACATAGGTCAGGTACAAAGCTTAGGAATACTTTCCTGAATCTTGTAAACTTTCTGTGATATAAAGCTACTAAGGAAATAATAGCTTAGTATTGAAAATATGATATAAAGTCAGGAGCTCTTCAAAAACATGTCCTGCCGCATCGGCTGTAGGCACCGCCCCCAGTCATTCTGCATTTTTATTAGAGGAAGCAGTGCCAGTCATTGGACATATTTAGTCCTTTAGGGTATAGGGTACCAAGTCTATGAATCCATCTAGCTTCCATCTGGAGTAAGGTAGTATCCCTGTCCCCACCCCGTTTGAGGGCCGGGACGTGGTCGATTAGGATGAACTTTAGGTCTGTGACTTTATGTTTGGCTGTAAGGAAATGTCTTGCCACAGGTTGGTCTGATGTCCCTTTATCCAAGGCGCTCCTTATGGCTGATCTATGATTAGCCATTCTCAGGCGTACATAGTCTGTCGTTTTTCCAACATAAAATTGGCCACAACAGCAACTCAAAAGATAGATGACATGAGTGGTCGTGCAAGTGATATAATGTCTTATTGTATACTTCTGAGTCGTATGTGGATGTCTGAAAACTTTACATGGGATCATACCACTGCATGTTGTGCATCCTAGGCATCTGTAGCAACCCTTCTTCTTTGTTTTCAGCCATTGCTGCTTCATATAGCATTGTTGTGGGTCTGTGGCCATGAGTAGATCCCTTAGGCTCCTTCCACGTCTATATCCCATAATGGGGGGATCCATATGTTCAAACGGTAAATTCGGGTCCGTCGCCAAGATCTCCCATCTGTTCCTGATGTTCTGGGCCATCCTGTCTTTACCTTTATTATAAGTGGTGGTAAAAATCAATCTCTCTTTCTTAGTTTGTTCCAGATGTTTAGACTGTTGGTTCTCTTGACTAGTAATTTCATCTATGACACTTTGTATAAGATCCAACTTGTATCCTCTTTGTAGGAACTTTTCAGTCATCATTTGTAGCTGTGTTTCACGATTGCTGGTTTCAGTGTTGTTTCTTAATACCCGGATCATCTGTGATTTTATAATTGCCTTTCTGATATGAGGATGATGGTTGCTGGATGCTTCAAGTATAGAATTTCGGTCTGTGGGTTTGGTTTAAAGAGTCATGAACAGTTTGCCTTCCTTTTTATAGATTCTTAGATCCAGAAAGTCAATGCTCTTCAAATCATACTTCAACTCAAATTTAATTGGGGATTCAAGTGTGTTAAGATGTATCAGCTATTCTTTTAAAGATTCCTCTGTGCCTTGCCATATGAGGAAGACATCGTCAATGTATCTTTTGTAATGTCTTACTGTATCGATGTTGTACACATCTATGATATCCCGCTCATAGTGTTCCATGTACCAGTTAGAGTATGATGGGACCATATTAGACCCCATTGCTGTCCCCATTAGTTGTTGGTAAAACGTGTTTTCAAAACGGAAGTAATTTAGGGTTAAACATTTCTCCAGTAGATCAAGGATCAAAGAGAGCGGAGGTCCCCCATATGGGAATCGTGTCAGTGCCAGTGCGACCGCCTTGAGTCCATCTGTGTGGGGGATGACAGTGTACAGACTTCTCACGTCCATAGTGACCAAAAGGTCATTGTTGTCAATTTTGTCCACAGTACTCAGTGTGGTGATGAGGTCACCTGAGTCCCTGATATACAAGTCCATCGACCTCACTAGTGGTTGTAGAATGGCGTCCACAAAAATTGCTAAAGGTTGTAGCAAAGATCCCCTAGCTGACACGATTGGCCTCCCTGGGGGGTTCTTCTGGTCCTTGTGTATCTTGGGGAGGGTATATAGGATTGGATGAATCGGGTACACACTGTTGAGGAAATTGAATTAATCTGTGCTTATCCAGTTCAGACGTCTTGCTTCAGATAGTACAACGTCAATGTCCCTTTTAAAAGCGTTAGTTGGATCTCGGGTAAGTTTTTTATAAGTTTGATGATCATCAAGTTGGCGAAGTATTTCCTTGCGGTATTGGTCATAGTTCATCACTATAATTGCTCCTCCCTTGTCCGCTGGGCGAATGAGGATCTCAGTGTCATTGGATAAAGATTTGAGTGCCATTCTTTCAGATCTATTAAGGTTAGGTCTGTGTTTCATCTGTTCCAGTTCCTTACTGTCGTTGCCAATCATTCTGGTATAGGTTTTGATACTTGATCCACATGTTTTTGGTTCGAATTTGCTCTTTGGTTTAAAGCGTTGTATAACCAAAAACATGTGGCTCAAGTATCAAAACCTATACCAGAATGATTGGCAACGACAGTAAGGAACTGGAACAGATGAAACAAAGACCTAACCTTAATATATCTGAAAGAATGGCACTCAAATCTTTATCCAATGACACTGAGATCATCATTCGCACAGCGGACAAGTGATGAACTATGACCAATACCGCAAGGAAATACTTCGCCAACTTGATGATCATCAAACTTATAAAAAACTTACCCAAGATCCAACTAACGCTTTTAAAAGGGACATTGACGTTGTACTATCTGAAGCAAGACGTCTGAACTGGATCAGCACAGATGAATTCAATTTCCTCAACAGTGTGTACCCGATTCATCCAATCCTATATACCCTCCCCAAGATACACAAGGACCGGAAGAACCCCCCAGGGAGGCCAATCGTTTCAGCTAGGGGATCTTTGCTACAACCTTTAGCATTTTTTGTGGACGCCATTCTACAACCACTAGTGAGGTCGATGGACTCGTATATCAGGGACTCAGGTGACCTCATCACCACACTGAGTACTGTGGACAAAATTGACAACAATGACCTTTTGGTCACTATGGACGTGAGAAGTCTGTACACTGTCATCCCCCACACAGATGGACTCAAGGCGGTCGCACTGGCACTGACACGATTCGAATGTGGGACCTCCTCTCTCTTTGATCCTTGATCTACTGGAGAAATGTTTAACCCTAAATTACTTCCGTTTTGAAAACACGTTTTACCAACAACTAATGGGGACAGCAATGGGGTCTAATATGGCCCCATCATACGCTAACGTGTACATGGAACACTATGAGCGGGATATCATAGATGTGTACAACATCGATACAGTAAGACATTACAAAAGATACATTGACGATGTCTTCCTCATATGGCAAGGCACAGAGGAATCTTTAAAAGAATGGCTGATACATCTTAACACACTTGAATCCCCAATTAAATTTGAGTTGAAGTATGATTTGAAGAACATTGACTTTCTGGATCTAAGAATCTATAAAAAGGAAGGCAAACTGTTCACGACTCTTTACACCAAACCTACAGACCGAAATTCTATACTTGAAGCATCCAGCAACCATCCTCCTCATACCAGAAAGGCAATTATAAAATCGCAGATGATCCGGGTATTAAGAAACAACACTGAAACCAGCAATCGTGAAACACAGCTACAAATGATGACTGAAAAGTTCCTACAAAGAGGATACAAGTTGGATCTTATACAAAGTGTCATAGATGAGATTACTAGTCAAGAGAACCAACAGTCTAAACATCTGGAACAAACTAAGAAAGAGAGATTGATTTTTACCACCACTTATAATAAAGGTAAAGACAGGATGGCCCAGAACATCAGGAACAGATGGGAGATCTTGGCGACGGACCCAAATTTACCGTTTGAACATATGGATCCCCCCATTATGGGATATAGACGTGGAAGGAGCCTAAGGGATCTACTCATGGCCACAGACCCACAACAATGCTATATGAAGCAGCAATGGCTGAAAACAAAGAAGAAGGGTTGCTACAGGTGCCTGGGATGCACAACATGCAGTGGTATGATCCCATGTAAAGTTTTCAGACATCCACATACGACTCAGAAGTATACAATAAGACATTATATCACTTGCACGACCACTCATGTCATCTATCTTTTGAGTTGCTGTTGTGGCCAATTTTATGTTGGAAAAATGACAGACAATGCATGCCTGAGAATGGCTAATCATAGATCAGCCATAAGGAGCGCCTTGGATAAAGGGACATCAGACCAACCTGTGGCAAGACATTTCCTTACGGCCAAACATAAAGTCACAGACCTAAGGTTCATCCTAATCGACCATGTCCCGGCCCTCAAACGGGGTGGGGACAGGGATACTACCTTACTCCAGATGGAAGCTAGATGGATTCATAGACTTGGTACCCTATACCCTAAAGGACTAAATATGTCCAATGACTGGCACTGCTTCCTCTAATAAAAATGCAGAATGACTATTATTCCTTCCGCTCCTGTGATGATGCACCTGGTGAGTTTCGCCCGCGATTGTGGGACACAGGCAAGATCTGGACTTTTGACCAGCGGAGTACAGGTAATACACTTCTTTGGCCATACTTTGACGTATTGTAGGTGATTAACTAACCAGTGAGTTTCATATGTCCTAGTGTGATAAACACTTGGTGGGACCTACTTAAAGAGTCTTTTTATGGGCCTATAGCGTGGCTGTACACTGATGGAAGCAGGTCATATTAGCATATGGCATATGGGTATTCATGCGGTACCTTGGAAGATCCTGGAATGAATTAAGGGTCAGCTTCTTTTTTAGTCTGTGAACAGATACATAACTACGTAACACTAGAACTCTGTTTGGATGTATTAACACGGGTCCTATTGGATCACAAGGACAAACTTTATGCTGCTAAATCCTTACTTATTCATTAGTGATGTTGTGATGTAACTTTGATTGCCACTTATAACAGTGTACCAATGATAAAATTTGAGGTTCTACTGTATGGACAAGTTGGAGTCCAGGCACAAGGTATTGTACTATATTATCTTATATAAGTTTGCACGTATGTGACATTGATTAGCCTCTATTCTGCTTATTTGACACTACAGGTAGCTTAACCCTACGGCTAGTATATTAGACAATAGATCACGGTTAATAATGTATGAAACTACCAGTATCTGTTGGGGTGCTTATGTTGAAATATTAGATGGTTTCATAATATTGAAGTGTATACGGCCTCTTGAAATGCACGCTACTTATCTCAGACATCAGACATTTGCGTACTTCTTATGTACAATCTGGTTTCCTTATGAGCCTCTTTTTTACATTAATGACCAACCGTGGTGGTATAGATTTATACACACTACACAATATGCTGTCCACCTATAACAACATACACACTCTGACTGCAGGGGACTCCCTATATGAGACATCCACATATAGCCTCATTCACAGCTAACACATGTGACAACGGGCTGGCACGAGCGCACACTAGTGTTGTTTTCAGGCCCGCAACTAGGTTACCATGACGACGCACACACACGCGCATACGTCACTGGTATATGCTAATTAGCCATGCGCTAGGCTAAGGAACAGTACGGGCGCAGGAGCTGCTTCTCTTGGCGCTTGATACTAAAAAGGTTTTGTTTTTCTGATCGCTACGTTGTTCCCTCACGGAGCTTTTGGAGCTTGATTTGTTCTTTAGGAAGAACATGACTTTTTGACACGCAACGCATCTACATCTGACATAGGATTGATGATTTTTTCCTAGAGACTATCACACACCAATCTGTTATAATACGATTTGACGTAAACTAACTACAGGTATGATACTTTATTTTGAATGAATCCACAGATTGTATACGATAATATGGACTTGCTGCAATATGACATTTGAATTGTATAGGTCTGTTTTGACTGGTAATAACATATATAGTTATTGGGATTGAATGTGATCTATTGTGACATTTGAATTTGCAACACATAGCAGTGTATGTCTAAAATCAATATAAGATGCTTTAGAATTTGTATGCCTCTAAATGTAATGATTCAACTAAGGTATGAACATATGGTTGCCTGGATCCACTTACATATTTAATAATTAGCATATCTGATAGTTTATGCATTTATTATACCATCTATACAATTTTGTAAAATATATGAATGCCTGTATTGGTAGTAAGGTCACACTGAGGTATACAGGGGTTGTCACCATGACAACCCTAGTTTTGGCGCAATTCACATTTGATTTGGTGGTGGGTGGGGCTTAAGGGGTATATAAGTCACTGTGTTTAGTTGCATGTTTGCTCTGGTCTGAGGAAGGGGTCTGTGAACTCAGAAACGTTACCTAATAAATAATTTTTTCTATAAAACCCAGTGAGTGCAGTCCTATGTTGAAGAATACTATGAATATTATTTGATCTGGCACCCTGGTTGGTGACTATATGACATTGGGAGTGCAGATACACATGGAGGATATATATATATATATATATATATATATATATATATATATATATATATATATATATACATATATATACCGGTATATATAAAACAATAGATATTTATAGGAATATCTATTTATAAATACATAAAACATATTCTGCTATATGCAGAACATTGGAATGTGAAATATTTACAGTAAATATAAAGTTAAAACCTTTATTAAATATACAATTTTCATGTTTTCATCTACTTGACTGCAAAGAGCCAATGCACTTTTATGTATATATATATATATATATATATATATATATATATATATATATATATGTGTGTGTGTGTACATGTGTATTTATATGTTTATATGTGGATAGATATGTCTGTAAATATATATATACACATATAAATAAATATGTATTCATATATAAACATATATATGCATTCATATAGATATGACATTTACTGTATCTCTATGTTAAAGCCCTTTGCTGCCTTTTTTCTAACACCCAAGACCACAATCCTAAGTTTATAACTAAATATATATATATAAATATATAAAACTACCGGGCCCTGGACATGTCTAGCTAAAACTTACTGGGCCTTGAGGTCACTTTGGTTGAGAACCACTGCATTAAAGGTTATGTTTTAACAAACAGCACTCTACCCTAATCTGTTGGGATTATTTTCTTATGCTGACCACATTACAAGGAGCTATTCGCAGTTACGATACCTGACTCTGATGTCATCATTCACCTCCATCAGGTGAGTCTCATGTGGGAAACCGCAAAACACCGAACAGACAAAGCGACTCTGGTGGATCCACTTCAGGAAGCCAGGAAACAAACGATGATCTACATGCAAAGATCTCACAGCAGGGATAGGTACGTAACTTTATTGAGTTCTTGTGCAAGCATTGAACATTATCATTCAGTAGAGATTGCTAGTCTGGGTTTCAATTAGAACTCAAAGTATTGAACATTACAAGTAAACAGAATTTACAAATCTTCGCCTAGATTACAAGTTTTGCGGTAATAGGGGTGAGGTATTAACTTGCACGTTATTCTCACTGCTCACTTTCCTGCAGTGCTGGTATTGCGAGTTTTCAGAAACCCGGCGTTAAAAGACAAAAAATGAGCTTAGAGCAAAATTTTGCTCCGAATCTCACTCCAATACCAGCGCTGCTTAAGTCAGTGGTGAGCTAGTGTAACATGCTTGTGCACGATTTCCCCATAGGTATCAATGGGGAGAGCCGGCTGAAAAAAAGTCTAACACCTGCAAAAAAGCAGTGTAAAACTGAGTAACGCAGCCCCATTGATTCCTATGGGGAAATAAAATTTATGTTTACACCTAACACCCTAACATGAACCCTGAGTCTAAACGCCCCTAACCTTACACTAATTAACCCCTAATCTGCCACCCCCGACATCGCCGACACCTGCATTATATTTATTAACCCCTAATCTGCCGCTCCGGACACCGCTGCCACCTACATTATACTTATGAACTCACAAGCTGCTTGGTGGCTTCCAATTTCTGAATATGAAAGGTGTGTATTACTTGTGATACTACCCTAAACTAGGGTCCCACAAATAGCGGATATCACAAGGTTAAAGTTGCAAATAGCAAACAACAATGTCCCCACTCATCAATATGAAGGAAGGCTTACCGCTTTTAGATGAAGTCGTAAAAGTCAGTATAATATATACAGGGAGTGCAGAATTATTAGGCAAATGAGTATTTTGACCACATCATCCTCTTTATGCATGTTGTCTTACTCCAAGCTGTATAGGCTCGAAAGCCTACTACCAATTAAGCATATTAGGTGATGTGCATCTCTGTAATGAGAAGGGGTGTGGTCTAATGACATCAACACCCTATATCAGGTGTGCATAATTATTAGGCAACTTCCTTTCCTTTGGCAAAATGGGTCAAAAGAAGGACTTGACAGGCTCAGAAAAGTCAAAAATAGTGAGATATCTTGCAGAGGGATGCAGCACTCTTAAAATTGCAAAGCTTCTGAAGCGTGATCATCGAACAATCAAGCGTTTCATTCAAAATAGTCAACAGGGTCGCAAGAAGCGTGTGGAAAAACCAAGGCGCAAAATAACTGCCCATGAACTGAGAAAAGTCAAGCGTGCAGCTGCCAAGATGCCACTTGCCACCAGTTTGGCCATATTTCAGAGCTGCAACATCACTGGCATGCCCAAAAGCACAAGGTGTGCAATACTCAGAGACATGGCCAAGGTAAGAAAGGCTGAAAGACGACCACCACTGAACAAGACACACAAGCTGAAACGTCAAGACTGGGCCAAGAAATATCTCAAGACTGATTTTTCTAAGGTTTTATAGACTGATGAAATGAGAGTGAGTCTTGATGGGCCAGATGGATGGGCCCGTGGCTGGATTGGTAAAGGGCAGAGAGCTCCAGTCCGACTCAGACGCCAGCAAGGTGGAGGTGGAGTACTGGTTTGGGCTGGTATCATCAAAGATGAGCTTGTGGGGCCTTTTCGGGTTGAGGATGGAGTCAAGCTCAACTCCCAGTCCTACTGCCAGTTTCTGGAAGACACCTTCTTCAAGCAGTGGTACAGGAAGAAGTCTGCATCCTTCAAGAAAAACATGATTTTCATGCAGGACAATGCTCCATCACACGCGTCCAAGTACTCCACAGCGTGGCTGGCATGAAAGGGTATAAAAGAAGAAAATCTAATGACATGGCCTCCTTGTTCACCTGATCTGAACCCCATTGAGAACCTGTGGTCCATCATCAAATGTGAGATTTACAAGGAGGGAAAACAGTACACCTCTCTGAACAGTGTCTGGGAGGCTGTGGTTGCTGCTGCACGCAATGTTGATGGTGAACAGATCAAAACACTGACAGAATCCATGGATGGCAGGCTTTTGAGTGTCCTTGCAAAGAAAGGTGGCTATATTGGTCACTGGTTTGTTTTTGTTTTGTTTTTGAATGTCAGAAATGTATATTTGTGAATGTTGAGATGTTATATTGGTTTCACTGGTAAAAATAAATAATTGAAATGGGTATATATTTGTTTTTTGTTAAGTTGCCTAATAATTATGCACAGTAATAGTCACCTGCACACACAGATATCCCCCTAAAATAGCTATAACTAAAAACAAACTAAAAACTACTTCCAAAACTATTCAGCTTTGATATTAATTAGTTTTTTGGGTTCATTGAGAACATGGTTGTTGTTGAATAATAAAATTAATCCTCAAAAATACAACTTGCCTAATAATTCTGTACTCCCTGTATGTATAAGTGGTTCAAACACTGTGCTCACCTAAACAGCTCTGTTCCATTTGATTACAGTGCACTTGCAGTCCACGCCCTGCGTGTTCACAGCAGGTAAATGTTCCGCTATGAGCTGTCTCACTCCTGGGATTGCTGGGGCTCTCCAAAAACCCTTACTGAGCAGGCAAATAGCAAAGAATACAACAAAAGCACAATCCCTTGGAGTATCCCAGCTCTGATGAACTGCCAGTAAGGCAGGAAACGCGTCAGCTGTGAACTCTGTGATCTGTGCTGTTAATGTTTTTAACGCAAGTATAATAAATTGACTTTTAACATTTATATCTCTCCCGGCCTGCATTTCTACTCCAAGGGATTGTGCTTTTGTTGTATTCTTTTATACTTATGAACCCCTAATCTGCTGCCCCCAACATCGCTGACACCTGCATTATATTTATTAACCCCTAATCTGCCGCTCCGTACACCGCTGCCACCTAAATTATACTTATGAACTCCTAATCTGCTGCCCCCAACATCGCTGACACCTACATTATATTAAACCCTAATCTGCCACCCCAATGTCGCTGCAACCTACCTACACTTATTAACCCCTAATCCTAAAACTAACCCTAACACCCCCTAACTTAAATATAATTAAAATAAATCTAAATAAATATTCCTATCATTAACTAAATTATTCCTATTTAAGTGGCCCCCAATGTATTAACCCCTAAACCTAAGTCTAACCCTAAACCTAACACCCCCTAACTTAAATATAATTAAAATAAATCTAAATAAATATTCCTATCATTAACTGCATTTCTACTCCAAGGGATTGTGCTTTTGTTGTATTCTTTTATACTTATGAACCCCTAATCTGCTGCCCCCAACATCGCTGACACCTGCATTATATTTATTAACCCCTAATCTGCCGCTCCGTACACCGCTGCCACCTAAATTATACTTATGAACTCCTAATCTGCTGCCCCCAACATCGCTGACACCTACATTATATTAAACCCTAATCTGCCACCCCAATGTCGCTGCAACCTACCTACACTTAATTCCTATCATTAACTAAATTATTCCTATTTAAGTCGCCCCCAATGTATTAACCCCTAAACCTAAGTCTAACCCTAAACCTAACACCCCCTAACTTAAATATAATTAAAATAAATCTAAATAAATATTCCTATCATTAACTAAATTATTCCTATTTAAAACTAAATACTTACTTGTAAAATAAACCCTAACGGCTAGATTTAGAGTTTGGCGGCCAAAGGGGTGCGTTAGCTACGCATGCTTTTTTCCCCCCGCACCTTTTAAATACCGCTGGTATTTAGAGTTCACAGAATGGCTGGGTTTTCAGTGCGTTAGGCTCCAAAAAGGGAGCGTAGAGCATAATTTAACGCCACTGCAACTCTCGATACCAGCGGTGCTTACGGACGCGGCCAGCTTCAAAAACGTGCTCGTGCACGATTCCCCCATAGAAAACAATGGGGCTGTTTGAGCTGAAAAAAACCTAACACCTGCAAAAAAGCAGCGTTCAGCTCCTAACGCAGCCCCATTGTTTCCTATGGGGAAAGACTTCCTACGTCTGCACCTAACACTCTAAGATGTACCCCGAGTCTAAACACCCCTAACCTTACACTTATTAACCCCTAATCTGCCGCCTCCGCTATCGCTGACCCCTGCATATTATTTTTAACCCCTAATATGCCGCTCCGTACACCCCCGCCACCTACATTATCCCTATGTACCCCTAATCTGCTGCCCTAACATCGCCGACCCCTATATTATATTTATTAACCCCTAATCTGCCGCCCCCAACGTCGCCTCCACCTAACTACACTTATTAACCCCTAATCTGCCGACCGGACCTGAGCGCTACTATAATAAATGTATTAACCCCTAATCCGCCTCACTCCCGCCTCAATAACCCTATAATAAATAGTATTAACCCCTAATCTGCCCTCCCTAACATTGCCGACACCTAACTTCAAGTATTAACCCCTAATCTGCCGACAGGAGCTCACCGCTACTCTAATAAATTTATTAACCCCTAAAGCTAAGTCTAACTTTAACCCTAACACCCCCCTAAATTAAATATAATTTAAATCTAACGAAATAAATTAACTCTTATTAAATAAATTATTCCTATTTAAAGCTAAATACTTACCTGTAAAATAAACCCTAATATAGCTACAATATAAATTATAATTATATTGTAGCTATTTTAGGATTAATATTTATTTTACAGGCAACTTTGTAATTATTTTAACCAGGTACAATAGCTATTAAATAGTTAATAACAATTTAATAGTTACCTAGTTAAAATAATTACAAAATTACCTGTAAAATAAATCCTAACCTAAGTTACAATTAAACCTAAGACTACACTATCAATAAATTAATTAAATAAAATACCTACAATTATCTACAATTAAACCTAACACTACACTATCAATAAATAAATTAAATACAATTCCTACAAATAAATACAATTAAATAAACTAACTAAAGTACAAAAAATAAAAAAGAACTAAGTTACAAAAAATAAAAAAATATTTACAAACATTAGAAAAAAATTACAACAATTTTAAACTAATTACACCTACTCTAAGCCCCCTAATAAAATAACAAAGACCCCCAAAATAAAAAAAATGCCCTACCCTATTCTAAATTACAATAGTTCAAAGCTCTTTTACCTTACCAGGCCTTAAAAGGGCCCTTTGCGGGGCATGCCCCAAAGAATTCAGCTCTTTTGCCTGTAAAAAAAAACCATACAATAGCCCCCCCCCCCCCAACATTACAACCCCCCACCCACATACCCCTAATCTAACCCAAACCCCCCTTAAATAAACCTAACACTAATCCCCTGAAGATCTTCCTACCTTGTCTTCACCATGCCAGGTATCACCGATCGTTCCAGGCTCTGAAATCTTCATCCAAGCCCAAGCGGGGGCTAGACATCCATCAACCGGCTGAAGTCTTCTATCAAGCGACGGCTGAAGAGGTCCAGAAGAGGCTCCAAAGTCTTCATCCTATCCGGGCAGAAGAGTAGATCCGGACCGGCAACCATCTTCTTCCAAGCGGCATCTTCTATCTTCATCCGATGACGACCAGCTCCATCTTGAAGACCTCCACCGCGGATCCATCCTCTTCTTCCGACGACTTCCCAACGAATGACGGTTCCTTTAAGGGACGTCATCCAAGATGGCGTCCCTCGAATTCCGATTGGCTGATAGGATTCTATCAGCCAATCGGAATTAAGGTAGGAAAATTCTGATTGGCTGATGGAATCAGCCAATCAGAATCAAGTTCAATCCGATTGGCTGATCCAATCAGACAATCAGATTGAGCTCGCATTCTATTGGCTGTTCCGATCAGCCAATAGAATGCGAGCTCAATCTGATAGGGTTTAAAAACTATTTATTATAGGGTTATTGAGGTGGGAGTGAGGCGGATTAGGGGTTAATACATTTATTATACTAGCGGTGAGCTCCGGTCGGCAGATTAGGGGTTAATTATTGTAGGTAGCTGGTGGTGACGTTGTGGGGGGCAGATTAGGGGTTAATAAATATAATATAGGGGTCGGCGGTGTTAGGGGCAGCAGATTAGGGGTACATAGGGATAACGTAAGTGGCGGTGGTGTACGGAGCGGCAGATTAGGGGTTAAAAAATTTAAATATAGTGGCGGCGATGTGGGGGGACCTCGGTTTAGGGGTGCATAGGTAGTTTATGGGTGTTAGTGTACTTTAGAGCACAGTAGTTAAGAGCTTTATAAACCGGCGTTAGCCCAGAAAGCTCTTAACTACTGACTTTTTTCTGCGGCTGGAGTTTTGTCGTTAGATTTCTAACGCTCACTTCTAACTCTAAATACCGGCGTTAGAAAGATCTCATTGAAAAGATAGGATACGCAATTGACGTAAGGGGATCTGCGGTATGGAAAAGTCGCGGCTCGAAAGTGAGCGTTAGACCCTTTAATGACTGGCTCCAAATACCAGAGGGCGGTAAAAACCTGCGTTAGGAGCCTCTAACACTGGTTTTGACGGCTACCGCCCAACTCTAAATCTAGGCCTAAGCTAGCTACAATATAACTAATAGTTGCATTGTATCTAGCTTAGGTTTTATTTTTATTTTACAGGCAAGTTTGTATTTATTTTAACTAGGTAGAATAGTTATTAAATATTTATTAACTATTTACTAACTACCTAGCTAAAATAAATACAAAAGTAACTGTAAAATAAAACCTAACCTAAGTTACAATAACACCTAACACTACACTATAATTAAATAAATTAAATAAATTAAATACAATTACCTAAATTAAATTAGCTAAAGTACAAAAAAACCCACTAAATTACAGAAAATAAAAAACAAATTACAGATATTTAAACTAATTACACCTAATCTAAGAGCCCTATTAAAATAAAAAAAGCCCCCCAAAATAACAAAAACCCCTAGCCTAAACTAAACTATCAATAGCCCTTAAAAGGGCCTTTTGTGGGCCATTGCCCCAAAGTAATCAGCTCGTTTACCTGTAAAAAAAAAATACAAACAACCTCCCCAACAGTAAAACCCACCACCCACACAACCAACCCCCCAAATAAAATACTAACTAAAAAAACCTAAGCTCCCCATTACCCTGAAAAGGGCATTTTGATGGGCATTGCCCTTTAAAGGGCAGTAAGCTCTTTTGCAGCCCAAACCCTAACCTAAAAATAAATCCCACCCAATACACCCTTAAAAAAAACCTAACACTAACCCCCAGCTGAAGATCGACTTACCGGGAGACATCTTCATCCAATCCAGGCGAAGTGGTCCTCCAGACGGGCAGAAGTCTTCATCCAAGCCAGGCAGAAGTGGTCCTCCAGACAGGCAGAAGTCTTCATCCAGACAGCATCTTCTATCTTCATCCATCCGGCGCGGAGCGGGTCCATCTTCAAGACATTCAAGAGCATCCTCTTCAAATGACGGCTTCTTCGTAATGAATATCTCTTTAAGTGACGTCATCCAAGATGGCGTCCCAGAGATTCTGATTGGCTGATAGAACTCTATCAGCCAATCAGAATTAAGGTAGAAAAAATCCTGTTGGCTGATCCAATCAGCCAATAGGATTGAGCTCGCATTCTATTGGCTGTTCCAATCAGCCAATAGAATGCGAGCTCAATCCTATTGGCTGATTGGATCAGCCAATAGGATTGAACTTCAATCCTACTGGCTGATTGCATCAGCCAATTGGATTTTTTCTACCTTAATTCCGATTGGCTTATAGAATTCTATCAGCCAATCGGAATCTAAGGGACGCCCCTTAAAGAGATACTCATTACGAAGAAGCCTTTGTTTGAAGAGGATGCTCCGCGTCAGATGTCTTGAAGATGGACCCGCTCCGCGCCGTCTGGATGAAGATTGAAGATGCCGTGTGGATGAAGACTTCTGCCTGTCTGGAGGACCACTTCTGCCCGGCTTGGATGAAGACTTCTGCTCACTTTTTGGCCTCCCAGCACAGACTTGTAATACCAGCGGTATGAAAATTCCCATAGAAAAAAGACTTTACGAAGTTTACGTAAGTCATTTTGCGATAAGGTCAAAAAAGTGTGTGGTGACCCTAAACCTGCACGACTCGTAATACTAGCGGGCGTAAAAAAGCAGCGTTAGCACCTGTCAATGCTGCTTTTTCAGCTACCGCAAAACTCGTAATCTACGCCATTATTTTTAAATAGCAGTCACTCACAATAAATTAACAGGAGCTCACCATAAGAGATTAAAATAACTTAATGTTGCTCTTTACATGGGGACCAAAGTTATACACATTCTTGCAGACTTAAATCATACAGTCACTTGCAAGACAGGGTGAATTAATTGGCAAAACTTTTTTGAATATTTTTTTTTTTAAATATATATCCCTATATACAATATCAATCTATATCTATACATATTCAAATAGATATATATTTTAATATATATATATATATATATATATATATATATATATCTATACTATAATTGTGTTTGTAATGTCCGTCGCCGTCGGCAGTTGTGCACGCATCCTCAAAGAATGTTGGATGCCCGCGCAGCTGCCTTGCCGCACAGAAAGCTTCAGAGGCTCCAACTCTCAGCTGTAACTTAACAGCTGAGAGCTGGAGCTTCTGAAGTTTCAGGTATCTGCCCCATATGGAGCTGGAGCTTGATTGGTGCTCCACCTCCATATGAGGGGGCAGGGCCGGCCAGACATGAAGGAAGCGGGGGCCAGGACATGATGGAGGAGGAGCCGGGGCATGACGGAGGCAGAGCTGGGGCGTGACGTGGCGGGGGCCAGGTGGGAGCGGCCATGGCTATCTGCGTGAGAGCGCACAAGAGGGGTGAGAGAGAGCAAAAGAGGGGGGAGATAGAGAAGGGTGAGAGAGCAAAAGAGAAGGGGGGAGAAAGGGGGGAGAAAGGAAAAGAGAGGGGGAGAGAGCAAAAGAGGGGGAGAGAGCAAAAGCATAAGAGAGGGGAGAGAGAGCAACTGAGAGCTGGAGAAAGAGCAAAAGAGAGGGGAGAGAGAGCAAACGAGAGGAGGACAGCAAAAGAGAGGGGAAGAGAGAGCAAATGAGAGGGGAGAGAGAGCAAAAGAGAGGGGAGAGAGAGCAAAAGAGAGGGAAGAGAGAAAGCAAAAGAGAGGGGAGAGAGAGAGCAAAAGAGAGGAGGGAGAGCAAAAGAGAGGGTGAGAGAGAGCATAAGAGAGGGGGAAGATAAAGCAAAAGAGAGGGGGAGAGCAAAAGAGAGGGGAGAGAGAGAGCATAAGAGAGGGGGGAGAGAAAGCAAAAGAGAGGGGGAGAGAGAGTAAAAGAGAAGGGGGAGAGAGAGCAAAAGAGAGGGGTGAGAAAGAGCAAATGAGAGGGGAGATAGAGAGCAAATGAGAGGGGAGAGAGAGAGCAAATGAGAGAGGGGAGAGAGAGCAAAAGAGAGAAGGGAGGGAGAGCAAAAGAGAGGGGGAGAGAGAGCGCAAAAGAGAGTGGGAGAGAGAACAAAAGAGAGAGAGCAAAAGAGAGGGGGAGAGAGAGCACAAAAGAGAGTGGGAGAGAGAGCAAAAGAGAGGAGGAGGAGAGAGAGCAAAAGAGAGGGGGAAGAGAGCAAAAGAGAGGGGGGAGAGAGAGCAAATGGAGGGGGGAGAAAGAGCAAAAGAGAGGGGGAGGGAGAGCAAAAGAGAGGGGGGAGAGAGTGCAAAAGAGAGGGGGAGAGAGAGCGCAAAAGAGAACGGGAGAGAGAACAAAAGAGAGAGAGCAAAATAGAGGGGGAGAGAGAGCACAAAAGAGAGGGGGAGAGAGAAAAAGAGAGGAGGAGAAAGAGAGCAAAAGAGAGGGGGAAGAGAGCAAAAGAGAGGGGGGAGAGAGAGCAAAAGAGAGGGGGATAGAGAGCAAATGGAGGGGGGAGAGAGAGCAAAAGAGAGGGGGAGAGAGAGCAAAAGAGAGGGGATAAAGAGCAAAAGAGAGGGGAGAGAGAGAGAGCAAAAGAGAGGGGAGAGAGAGAGCAAAATAGATGGGAGAGATAGAGCAAAAGAGAGGGGAGAGATAGAGCAAAAGAAAGGGGAGAGAGAGAGCGCAAGAGAGGGGAGAGATAGAGCAAAAGAGAGGGGAAAGATAGAGCAAAAGAGAGGGGAGAGAGAGAGCTAAAAAAGGGGAGAGAGAGAGCAAAAGAGAGGGGAGAGAGAGTAAAAGAGTGAGACAACAGACAAGAGAAAAATAAAATTGGTTTCAGCTTGTTGAAACCTTCAGTCTCAATCATTCTTTTTAGTGGCTATGTGCATGGAGGTTTTAGGTCTCATGACTGCAGCATCAGACTCGATCCCCTTTGCTCGTTTTCATATGAGATCTCTTCAGCTTTGTATACTGAATCAATGGTGCAGGGATTATATAAGGATATTATAATTAATATCCTTAAATCCCAATGTTCGACTCTCTCTGACTTGGTAGTTAGATCACCATTGTATAGTTCAAGGGGCTTCTTTTGTTCATCCAATCTGGACTGTAATCTCAACATATGCAAGTCTTTCAGGTTGGGGAGCTGTCTGGGGCTCTCTGACAGCACAATGGGTTTGGAAATCTCAAGAGGCAAGATTACCAATAAATATTTTAGAACTCTGTGCTATTTTTAGGGCTCTGCAGGTTTGGCCTCTGTTGAAGAGAGAACCATTTATTTGTTTTCAGACAGACAATATCACAACTGTGGCATATGTCAATCATCAGGGTGGGACTCACAGTCCCCTAGCTATGAAAGAAGTATCTCGGATACTTTCTTGGGCAGAATCCAGCTCTTGTCTAATTTCTGCAGTACATATCCCAGGTGTAGACAATTGGGAAGCGGATTATCTCAGCCGTCAGACTTTACATCTGGGGGAGTGGTCTTTCCATCCAGATGTGTTTTTTCAGATTGTTCAGATGTGGGGTCTTCCAGAAATAGATCTGATGGCTTCCCATCTAAAAAAGAAACTTCCCAGGTACTTGTACAGGTCCATGGATCCTCAGGCAGAGTCAGTGGATGCATTAGCAGTTCCTTGGTTTTACCAGCCTGCTTATATATTCCGTAAATATTCCAAACAAAGAGAGGCACCCAAATGTGTGTATCAATAGCGTAAATATGACAAACACAGTTGTTAATCTAAGCACAGGGTACTCACACTCTTGACGAGCACACCTATGTGCTTGTAGAAGCAGGCTGGTTATTAGAGCTAACCAGCTAGCTCTCTCCGGTCTTTTCTCTCACTCTCCCCACTCTAGTTGTCTGGTAGTGACAGGCTCGCTTAATGAGGATGTGAGGCGATGGTGTTAAAAACAAGATACTTTATTACAAAGCACTGAAAACAACAAGCCTTATACAACAATCCTCTTGGCCGAGCATATAAAAAAGGTGTTCTGTTTATCCTTACTACGCGTTTCTCGGCTCTCTGCCCGTTTCATCAGGCATAATTTACAAACTTTAAAACCGGCTTATATTGCCGCTCACTACCAAACCATTGTAGCCCATCCCCTAAAGGGAGTGTGCTCTATATCCAATCATTCTACATTTAAAAGTGGGTGTGTGATGTCTTACAACTCCTCGTTTGTTAACCTCTCAATGTTAACTATTTGGCTGCTAGAGGTATGGATCTGCTAACCGCTAACATCCCATTACCATAAGCCTATACATTTGTGAATTCTATTTATTCACAGGTTCCACCTCAGAGAATCACAGCTCATTCTACAAGATCGGTTTCCACATCGTGGGCTTTTAAGAATGAAGCTTCAGTTGATCAGATTTGCAAAGCAGCAACTTGGTCTTCTTTGCATACATTTACTAAATTCTACCGCTTTTATGTATTTGCCTCTTTGGAAGCAGTTTTTTGTAGAAACGTTCTTCAGGCAGCTGTTTCATTTTGATTCCTCTGCTTACGTTTTAATTTTTTTCTTTTCAATTATGAGAAAATTTTATTTTTTTGGATGTGGATTTAATTTTTTTCAGCGGAAAATGGCTGTTTTTATTTTTATCCCTCCCTCTCTAGTGACTCTTCTCTGGAGTTCCACATCTTGCGTATTAATATCCCATACGTCACTAGCTCATGGACTCTTGCCAATTACACGAAAGAAAAGATAATTTATGCAAGAACTTACCTGATAAATTCATTTCTTTCATATTGGCAAGAGTCCATGAAACCCACCCTTTTTATGGTGGTTATGTTTTTTTGTATAAAACACAATTATATTTCCATTTCCTTTTGTTGATGCTTTTTACTCCTTTTTCTATCACCCCACTACTTGGCTATTCGTTAAACTGAATTGTGGGTGTGGTGAGGGGTGTATTTATAAGCATTTTGAGGTTTGGGAAATTTTGCCCCTCCTGGTAGGATTGTATATTCCGTACGTCACAAGCTCATGGACTCTTGCCAATATGAAAGAAATGTATTTATCAGGTAAGTTCTTACATAAATTATGTTTATTTTTATAGTAGTGTCTATTACATGCAGTTATATAAAAATTGGTGTATACTGTCCCTTTAAATTACACTAATAGCATGCAAAAATAGTAAATACACATTGAGTTGTTTTATTTTATGAGAGTATTTTGACTTTAATGCCGTTTTAAGACAACATCTGGTGAAATTGGATTAGCCCTCTCCAGTAACAATTTAAAATATTTACTTTAAATAAATGAGAACGTTTTATCCTCATTATATAACAGATTATTTAAATAGGCTTAATCTTTATTACAATGATTGATTCTTTGATGGAAGACAATTATCAAATTAAATTATTTACAGTGGTTTTGTTTCTGGCTGGCCATATGGGAGTGATCAGCTAATTAAACAATTATATCATTTTTAATGTTACTAAAATATTTTTCAGGATTATCTGCCTTTGAACATTTGCCTATTGGTTGTTTATCTTGCTTTTACTTCTTAAGCTTGAAGTATAATGGCCACAATTCAAGACAAACAGCTAATTGGCAGATATATCAGTAATGCACAACTAAGCAAACTAAACAGCATAATAATATATTCAAATAGGAAATATGTAATAAGACGAGTCATGAAAAAAATATTGATTGGAGAAATGTATTTGTTTCTTTATAAATATAATGCATGTTCACTCCAATTTCATATATAACAAATGACACTCAGGGGCTTTAAACATACTCTTATTATCATATATAATTGATTATGGTCTAGAAAAGTGATGGGAAGCATGTATTCCAGTGGATTGAATTGACCCTTGGATGTTTTCCCAGCATCCCCCAATACTCTCCTCTGAAGGAAAAGCCATAAAATTTGACACCCCACAAATTTAAATTTGTAAATAGATTAATTGTTTTCTTTATTTTTTGCTTTGTTATACAATGTTGCAAAACACTGCTGCCTTTGAGAACTAAAGACACGTACACATTCCTGAGCTCTTGCAATAAGTATATTTTACGAGCTGCCATTAGTGTGGGCATTAAAGTGATTGAAAAGTTTAATGAATAAGTACCCGGTATCTACAAATAATCTTAAAAACAGGGGCACTTTAATTCATTAAACTTTACAATTAAGCTTCTTTTTTAAAATACTTACCTTTGTTTTATGGAAAACAAACCGCCGATATTCCGACCGCATCGCCTGCTGTAGTTAGCACAACGATGACGAATCTGACTTCCTCCAATCGTTGTGTGCCCCCTTTGGCGTCCAACTTGTGGGGTATTAATGTATGGGACTTACTCACTAAATTTCCTGAAATAATTTTTTTCCAAATCCTAAGCATAACTGAGCCATAGGGCAGAAGACCAACTGAGCGGCTTCAAGACCTCAATCTAATAGAGATATAACTGGAAAACAACACAAATAACAGTATAACAAAAAAGGAACAGAACAAACAATTAAACGCTACATTTAAATTCTGGAACACAATCCAGAGCATTCCACCTGCACATTTTTTAATCCCAACCCTCCTAGAATATTTTAAAAGGATATAAATTATAGTCTTCACATTAAAGCTCTTCTAAAAACTCTAGGAACTCTGAGTGTTTGACATACTGAAAAAAAAGTAGTCCTCTTTAACCTTTTAGAGTTATTCAAAGTCCTGGAACTGCATATCCTTCCATCTGATCCTCAACCACTAAATCCGACTGCTTTTGAGTCTCTTCCTTCAGCAAACATAATTCTGGAGCTGTTTCGGTGTTTAAAAAAAAAAATTAGGTCCATTTGCTGTTTGCAACTTTAATCATGCAGGGTACAGTAATGTCACTGATCTTCTATTTTCTCTTAGCTGTTTACAGTAGGGTGTAAACTCCCTTCTTCTTTTGGTGACTTTCACAGAGTAGTCTTGAAAAAAGATAAACTTTTTTCCTTTCAACGGATAAGGGGCCCATTTTCCTATATGCTCTCAGCAGCTTGATCTTGTCCTTAAAATTAGGACATGTCTGTGTGACTTTTCGATGTCTATCGTAGTTCGGGGATCAGTTTGAGAAGTGGTGGGAAGGTTTTTAAGCAAATTGCAGCAAAGATTAATTTTACATGGATTTCAGCAGGTCAACTATTCACAGGTTGTTCCTACAAGACCTATTTTCCGCTGTGTAACTAAAGGATGCGTCTCTTGTAAGGTATTGGCTCCGCCAGTTGACTCAAACTCTACAGGTGTAGGGTTAATTTCCACTTCATGTTTAACTCTCCTGTCCAAAGACTTGTTCTTTGCTGCTATCTTATCTGTTGTTTTATTACAACTGTTAAAATACTTCTGCATACATTGGATTCTAAATCAGAGATTGTTTGAATCTGTCAGATAAAACTACTTCCAATTTTCAAGAAATGCTTCACAAAATAATACAGTACTCTAGCACTTTCCAAGTTGAGTGTTGAGCAGACACACATGATATCCAATCTTGCAGAAAAGGAGGTAGTTAATAATAAATTAGATGCAGGACCAATGCATATGAAGACCAAGATATAGGTAAATGGAGGGAGGGGAGGCGGCTTATGTGTTTAGAATTCAGGCCATAAAGTAATTTGTAAACTTGATGCCACTTTTGAATATCAGCAACAGTATAATAATAATATTAATATAATAGCCTCACTGTCTAAGTAGCTTGGAACAGTATTCTGTGAGCAGCAGCAATATGGACTCACACAGAACTGTGTATTAAGAGTGAAATTAAACTATTTCAACTTCTAAGACAATAGCTCTCCCCCAGTTCCTCAAAAGGGTGCTGAGTAGATCTCCCCCTGAAGACAAAGAATAATAGAGAAAGGCACTTACACAGTAGCTCAGTCTGGGATTGCATCGAGGAGCAGTTTCACTGTAAAGCTTGCAAGAGCTGTCTTTGCAAAATCAAGCAGCCGATGCTCTTATTTAGAGGCTGCAGATTTAAGCTATCAGCAGTCAATACAGAGGTGTGGGCCTTAACACATGGTGGAACTTTGCAGCTAGTATACTGGTTTTGCTATTTTCTGCTGGCTTGTCCTGTCGGTCTTTGTGTATTGCCACCAAGGAATGCAGAGTTGGGCACAGTTAGAAAGGAGAGGCTGTATTTTTCCAGAGCTGATGCCTGGAGCTCTGTTTTCTTGCTGCCACCTTGAGGCCGCCCACTGTAAGACTCCATTGGGGTATTCTTAAAGAAAATCCCATACTGTCAGCATCATTGGATGATAAGCCACTAGTGATTTACAGGAAAAATATGGACCTTAAATAGATCTTAGCGCCCAGAAAATGTCAGCCTCCTAAACTTAATGAACCGAAAACAAGGTTTCAGCAGAAACCAGGCACGTGTAAAGCTGGTGCATTCAGATGTGAAATGTGTGCATATGTGGCCAGGGGAGACACTTTTCATAACTCAGATATTTCAAAGGATTTTAAGATCAAATATAAATGTAACCATAGCACTATATTCGTAGTCTATCACTTAAGCTGTGAATCTAATCTTATATATGTAGGAAGGACAAAATGACACATGCAAACCAGATTGAATGAACATTTGAATGACAGAAATAGCACATTTGAAAAACACAGTGTTTCAGAGCACTTTAGGGTCCACCACAACTCAGACCCTAAGGGGTAACATTTTTGAAAATAATAGATTGGATAGCTCCACATAGACACACTAATAGACTGCTCACTTTGTGAATCATTTTGGATTTATCAGATCAACTCCCTGTTCCTCAGTGGGCTCAACTTTATAAAGTTATAAAATCTATACCTATAAATGGTGCTATGATTGTAACGAAAGTAATATTATGTTTTCTGACCCTTTTGTCTATGGCATACATTGTTTTTTGGGGTATTGCTTCATAGTTAGTGGACTTCACACCACATACCATGGCTCCAGGCAACGGTCAAATCCAGAATCCAAGGTTTAAAGATCAGTCCCAAACAAAGGCTTGCCTGTGCAGCGGTGGATCAAACTGCTAACTAGAATCAGTTGCACAGTAGAATTAACACTCAAGTGAGCCCAAAGTAAAATACATTTTTTTAAATTTCATTACATTCAAAAATACATGCTACAGCATGGACAGGCTCACCACAAAACAACCTAACGCATTTCACGCCCCCTAGCGGTGCTTACTCAAAGACTATTGGTATATTGCTGTTGCTCCTATTTATATTAAAACAAAGTTAACCCCTAAGGGTCCCTAAAAGGAACTATATATAAAAACAGCAACATTACTGGAGAACGGCTCTTGCTGGTATAGTCTTAATACAGTGCCAGGTTATCCAGAACATTATTACTACTGTAGTATAATATATTGGGGGTAATCAGAGAACAAGTAACATATATACATATACATAATATGAAATTTATATAAACAAATAAGACACCTAAACATATATTAATGAGTAAGTAATGATGTTACAGATCCTTTAATCTACTGTATATGTGTTATATTTTTTTATTTTACTTTGGGCTCACTTGAGTGCTAGTTCCTCTGTGTGTCTGATTATAGTTAGCGGACTACCTTACCTTAATCTCATTTTGTTCAAAGTCATTTTTAGTTTACTGTGATTACCTTCTGTTAGAATCTGTAATGTATTTTATTTAATATTGTAGCAAGGTAACTTTTTTTTTCCATTTGTATTTTTTATAATTCACTGTTCTTTAATTGTAAGCTTTTTGGTTAATGAAACACTCTAAGCATATTATGTGAACATTCCTCCCCTAGATTGGAGTGTTCTGCATGCAGACTTTGCGCTCGAGCAAGCACATTTACTTTCAACTTGTAATATGCACACAAGTTAGCGCAGCAATATTAGCAATAATTCTTATCACGACGCACTAAGAATAGTGCACCACTTGTAATTTAGCCCTATGTGTTTATAAAGTATAAACATTCTGTAAGTGAGGCTCAAGAGACCACACATCACATCCATTTACTGATCGAGCTAAGGGACTCTAGGGGGAATTTGCTGGTCTACAATTTTAGAGCAAACACCAGGGGGTAGATTTATCAAATGTCTGGGCTGTAGCGGATCATAAGCTGTTGGCATTTATCATTGCACAAGCACTTCTGTGAAATGCTTGTGCAATGCCGCCCCCTGCACATTCACATGCTAGCAGGGGGTGTCAATCAACCCGACCGTATCCGTATCTTACGACCGCTGCTTCTTAACTTAAGTTTCAGGCAGACCTGAAACTTTGGGAGTAGATTGCAGCATTCGCTGCTGGATAAATCTACCCAGGTTTTTTTACCAGGCTCAGGACAAAACTGGGATAGGACAGCACAAGCAGGACAGGTATCCCCTAAGAGGAAACAGAAAAACGAAATACCAATAAAGGAGTTTAATGTGATTAATCTCTCCTCTACTATTTTGACACACATACAATTGAAAGTACTCAGTTTTGGGTTACATTTTGCCCCCTCCTGTTCTTTTGATCTTTTCAGGACCATGCTGGATGTAAATAGATTAATCAGAAATCTCACCCTCAGAAAACATTTTCAGGGGGATAATGAGATGAGGGCTGAGGACCCTGAAACTATAAAATCTCTCCAGCATGGCCCTGAAAACACAAGTCACCTAGATTTCTCTGAAGTTTGTGATATGATCACACTCCAAAATTTGGCAAGCACAGGAAATAATGAAGAGTTTGTACGTAATGTCAAGAGTTTCAATGGTTTTCAAGTCAGTATTCTATCCCATACAGTCCAGGGGCTCTATCCTTGAAACATTTTATAATAGAATAGAGCGAGATCTCACACATTTATCACATATGACAGATAGAGGTGAGCACAAATCCAATCTGTCCTATAGAGAGAAACAAGCTCTCTTGGAACTCCAGAAAAACAAAAATCTCATTATCCGCTCAGCGGATAAAGGGGGGTCAGTGGTTGTTCAGGACAGAAGTGCCTACATTAGTGAAGCAGAACGCCAACTTAATGATAGCAACAATTATATGAGGCTTGTAAGGGATCCTACCATTCCTTTTCAAAAGGAATTGAGAACACTTCTGGATGATGGTTTGGAGGATGGGCACATAAATCAGAACACCCATGATTTTCTATTAGTAGAGAACCCTGTTGTGCCCATCTTCCACCATCTTCCAAAAGTACATAAGAGCTTGACAGATGTTCAGGGACGCCCCATTGTGAGCGGCATAGGGTCCCTACTCGAGCATCTGTCACAATGGCTTGATGCAATCCTCTATCCGTTTGTGGTTTCTTTGCAGAGCCACATAAGAGATACGAGGGATTTACTTTACCTCATGGAAGATTTCAATTGGGAAGGCCACTACAAGTGGCTTACAATTGATGTCACGGCTCTTTACTCTTCCATTCCACATGGGGAAGGTTTGAAAGCTTTGACCTTTTTCCTAGAGAAATTTTCCTACTTTGATGAGACATTTATCAAATATATTTTGAGAGTTACCGACTTTCTTCTCAATCACAATTATTTTAGGTTTGATGAGGATTTTTTTCTCCAGAGGTGTGGGACAGCAATGGGGGCCAAATTTGCGCCCTCATACGCCAACCTTTTTATGGGTTGGTGGGAGCTGTCCCACATCTATGGAGAGGAGAATGACCATAAACTATGTATCGCCTTTTACAGGCGATACATAGATGATCTTTTATTTGTCTGGCAGGGTACTGACAGTGAAATATCCAATTTCATGACCAAACTGAATAACAACAGTATAGGCCTAAAGTTCACACATGAGACTCATACCAGCCAGATAAATTACTTAGATCTTACTCTTACAGCTGGTGAAAGTGGCAAGATCAGAACAAGCACGTATCGAAAACCAATTACAAAAAATACTTTGCTTCATGCAAAGAGTTGCCACCCCAAGCAAGTTCCATTGGCAGTGGCAAAAGGTGAACTTATCAGAACAAAAAGAAATTGTACGGAAGAGAGTACCTATCAGGCACAGAGCAAAGATCTTGAGAAGAGACTTTTGCAAAGGGGTTACCCGAAATATACCATTAAGCAAGCAAAGTCACAGGTGGACAGATTGGATAGAAAAGCACTCTTACAGGGGTCAGTAAGGCCCTCCAATCCCTCTACACAGGAAGGCAAGGTTACATTTGTTACAGATTATAGCACAGAATATAAAGATATCTGTGGTATAATAAACAGACATTTTCACTTACTTAAGGCCGATGATAGGCTAGTAAGTAGTGTAGATAAGGGCCTTAGATGCTCTTATCGCAGAAGTAAAACCATAGGTAATTATTTGGCACCTTCCGAGTTACCAAGAGTAACAGTTACAGAAGAAAGTTCCTGGTTAAGACATAAGGGGATGTACAGGTGTGGTAGAGCTAGATGTAAGCCATGTGATAAAGCCATCATCTCGAACGAATTTCGTTCAGAGGTCACAGGTGAAGTGTTTAAAATAACCACCTGCCTTAACTGTACATCCTCTTATGTCATATATGTCTTATCGTGCGTGGATTGCAAATTACAATATGTAGGACTCACCTCTACTGAGGTGAATGTCCGAATAAGAAATCACTTGTCCACAATCAAAATGGGAGAGGCGACTACCCCTCTGGTCAGGCATTTCAGGGATTCCCACAATAAAAGTAGTGCTACCTTGAGATGGCAAGCTATTGAGAAAATCAAAACCCCCTTGAGAGGTGGAGACAGGAATCTCATCTTAGGAAAAAGAGAGATGTACTGGATTTTCAGGCTCCAAACAAGGGTACCGAGGGGCCTGAACTCCGAATATGACCTCATAAACTATTGGCAATAACACATAAACAACTAACAAATTGCAAACATAGTTTCATACTGATCTTACTCTAATACCAAGCCTTTTAAAACATTCATTAAAACATTCAGTATAAATATTGATGTTTAGACAGTAATTAGACACATGTAGTATTAATATATATACTCTTCTAATCTTAACCAGCAAATATAGCTTAGATTAGAAGATGTGTCTCAGCTTTGTAATGATATAGGATAATAATCTATAGCAGTCACCAGTTAAGTGATAATTATTAGAGGCCATTAAGGTAGCTAGGTAACAGCTCTGTATACTCAGTTTAGATAAACTACAAGTATGGCAAACAAAATAAAAAGGAATAAAAAGAAATAATACCATGCAAATAAATAAAAGGGCAATAAACAGAAGGGATTTTATATTGAGTAAAATCAAATCAAAATCAAATTTCTACTCATTCTATTATTCACAACTAGTAGCTTTACAAGATAGAAGTCATAGTCACCACCTTTTTCCCGATATTTGTACTGATCATCAAATATTGCTTTTCATTAATATACAGCAAGAAATCAGCTACACATAACGATCAGGCAGGGAAAGGGTTAACTCAGCAGTTCAGTTCTAATATTGTAAATTGTGCAATTGTTTTTACCCAATCACAAATAACATTGTCTCTTAAATGATCAGCACTGATGCACTCAATCAAGATATGATTACAGCAGTCAGCCAAAACATGTCAGCTTGAGTGCACAGTGCTCTATGTTCTGTTTCTGTACTTGACCCCTCCAGGACTTTTAATGAATTTGAAATAAATATGTTTTTAACTCAACTATTTTGACCTGAGGATCGAGTTTTCTTCAATTTTTGTGTATATATACTATATATATATATATATATATATATATATATATATATATATATATGTACAGTTGCAAGAAAAAGTATGTGAACCCTTTGGAATGATATGGATTTCTGCACAAATTGGTCATAAAATGTGATCTGATCATCATCTAAGTCACAACAATAGACAATCACAGTCTGCTTAAACTAATTACACACAAAGAATGAAATGTTGCCATGTTTTTATTGAACACACCATGTAAACATTCACAGTGCAGGTGGAAAAAGTATGTGAACCCTTAACTGGTTAAACCTCCTTTTGCAGCAATAACTTCAACCAAACGTTTTCTGTAGTTGCAGATCAGACGTGCACAATGGTCAGGAGTAATTCTTGACCATTCTTCTTTACAGAACTGTTTCAGTTCAGCAATATTCTTGGGATGTCTGGTGTGAATCGCTTTCTTGAGGTCATGTCACAGCATCTCAATCGGGTTGAGGTCAGGACTCTGACTGGGCCACTTCAGAAGGCGTATTTTCTTCTGTTTAAGCCATTCTGTTGTTGATTTACTTCTATGCTTTGGGTCATTGTCCTGTTGCAACACCCATCTTCTGTTGAGCTTCAGCTGGTAGACATATGGGGGGGTAGTTATCAAGCCGTCAACCTCAAATACGCTGGAATTCCGCAGCGTATTTGTGGCAAGGCTGATTTGCCTTAGTTATCAAAGGCTAGAGACCGGCAAAAGTAGAATTTAGTGGCGTAAGCTTCGATCCGCCGGACTCAGTCCGACACAGATCGATTCTTACGTCACTCCAGCACAATCTGACTACTTTAATATATGTATTAACCCCTAAACCTAAGTCTAACCCTAACCCTAACACCCCCCAACTTAAATATTAATTAAATAAATCTAAATAATATTTCTATTATTAACTAAATTAATCCAATTTAAAACTAAATACTTACCTTTAAAATAAACCCTAATATAGCTACAATATAAATAATAATTATATTGTAGCTATCTTAGGATTTATATTTATTTTACAGGCAAGTTTGTATTTATTTTAACTAGGTACAATAGCTATTAAATAGTTATTAACTATTTAATAGCTACCTAGTTAAAATAAAGAGAAATTTACCTGTAAAATAAAAAATAACCTAAGTTACAATTACACCTAACACTACACTATACTTTAATAAATTATTTCTATTTAAAACTAAATACTTACCTGTAAAATAAACCCTAAGATAGCTACAATGTAATCAATAATTACATTGTAGCTATTTTAGGATTTATATTTATTTTACAGGTAACTTTGTATTTATTTTAGCTAGTTAGAATAGTTATTAAATAGTTATTAACTATTTAATAACTACCTAGCTAAAAGAAATAAAAAATTACCTGTAAAATAAATCCTAACCTAAGTTACAATTAAACCTAAGACTACACTATCATTACATTAATTAAATAAATTAAATACAAATAACTACAATTAAATACAATTACATAAACTAACTAAAGTAAAAAAAAGCTAAGTTACAAAAAATAAAAAAATAAGTTACAAACATTTAAAAAATATTACAACAATTTTAAGCTAATTACACCTAATCTAAGCCCCCTAATAAAATAACAAAGCCCCCCCAAAATAAAAAATTCCCTACCCTATTCTAAATTAAAAAAATTCAAAGCTCTTTTACCTTACCAGCCCTTAAAAGGGCCTTTTGCGGGGCATGCCCCAAAGAATTCAGCTCTTTTGCCTGTAAAAGAAAAATACAACCCCCTCCCCAACATTAAAACCCACCACCCACATACCCCTAATCTAACCCAAACCCCCCTTAAAAAAAACCTAACACTACCCCCCTGAAGATCATCCTACCTTGAGTTGTCTTCAGCCAGCCGACCCACTGATGGAAGCGAAGAGGAGATCCAGAGCGGCAGAAGTGATCCTCCAAGGGGCGTTGAAGAAGTCTTCCATCCGATGAAGTCATCATCCAGGCGGCACTGAAGAAGTCTTCCATCCGGGCGATGTCATCTTCCAAGCGGCCATGAAGAAGTCTTCCATCCGGGCGATGTCATCTTCCAAGCGGGGTCTTCAATCTTCTTTCTTCAGGATCCAGGTACTCACATTATCCGAAGGCAAAGATAATGTCTAGGTAAGTAAGCTGAGAATTATCAGTGTCCCAGCGCACTGTGCCCAAACAGAGGCTGCTCCTTTAGTGACCAATTCAGAAAGCATCTAAAAATAAACACATAGAAAAAGAGCGCCTCCAAGTGCAGATAAACAAGATATATGTCACCCAAAGTAACCCACTGATGATCTGGGTACTCACACTCTAGTAGGCACCTAACGGTGCTAGTAATGCCTACTGGATATCTGAATATCTAAGTGCTATGAGTGAAATTGTAAATGATGTAAATAATGTACGGAAAATATCTAAATCACTCTATATGAAAAATATTCATTATAAGAGAGAAAAGTGTAGATAGAGTGAAAATACAACCTATTCTGTAAATATAAATATCTAAAGTAATATGAATGAAATTATGGATGATGATTGAATCTTGACATCCAAGAACAACATACATACATAAACAAATATAGGCATATGTGTGTAGTAAAATTGAAAAGCACCCTTTTCTTGATTTGTGATTTGGATCACTATATCCTGATGGACTTAATGAAGTGATTGACACGGGTGCTTTTTAATTTTACTACACACATATGCCTATATTTGTTTATGTATGTATGTTGTTCTTGGATGTCAAGATTTAACCATCATCGATAATTTCACTCATATCACTTTAGATATTAATATTTACAGAATAGTTTGTATTTTCTACACTTATCTCTCTTATAATGAATATTTTTCATATAGAGCGATTTAGATATTTTCGGTACATTATTTACATCATTCACATTTTCACTCATAGCACTTAGATATTCATATTTACAGAATAGTTTTTATTTTAAATTTTTTGCTGTAGGTATACATGATTTATATACACTATTGGTTGATAGCTATTCACACACATATTAATATTATAGACACACATTTAAATATTCACATAAACTATAATAGTAATGATTGGTCCACATAGACGGACCCCTATGAGTGACGTCAACGTCAGACCGCAATAACCTTTATTTTATGCTTCTAGCTGGCAGAAGTTCATCGACTATAGATTAGTTACATTGGACAAATTTGACTATCCATTATATTGGGTAATATACTAAATTTGGTGTATAGTTATATTAATCATTTTATATTCTAGCTATTCAATGTGGATTATAAATGATTGACCACTTCCGGATTCTTTAGTGAGACATGGCTGGTCCTAAGGGCTTTTTACTAACATACATAGAATTTTCAATGGATGTTTGGGGGAAGAGTTAACACGTCACATTGTAATACATCATTTTGTATCAACATGTTCTTATCTTTATTACCATACTGGGTTACGTATCATATTCTCTTATTTTATAGTGATCTGTATGTATTGCAATTTATGTATATGCTCATAATGAATTTGCCGAACACCAGTATTATATTAATTTTTACATTATAAGATGTCTGTAAAGGGATTGGGATTAATGATTTACATTGCTATGATACTTTATGTCAATTTTAATTTAATTTGTTTGTTATACAGGGAGTGCAGAATTATTAGGCAAATGAGTATTTTGACCACATCATCCTCTTTATGCATGTTGTCTTACTCCAAGCTGTATAGGCTCGAAAGCCTACTACCAATTAAGCATATTAGGTGATGTGCATCTCTGTAATGAGAAGGGGTGTGGTCTAATGACATCAACACCCTATATCAGGTGTGCATAATTATTAGGCAACTTCCTTTCCTTTGGCAAAATGGATCAAAAGAAGGACTTGACAGGCTCAGAAAAGTAAAAAATAGTGAGATATCTTGCAGAGGGATGCAGCACTCTTAAAATGGCAAAGCTTCTGAAGCGTGATCATCGAACAATCAAACGTTTCATTCAAAATAGTCAACAGGGTCGCAAGAAGCGTGTGGAAAAACCAAGGCGCAAAATAACTGCCCATGAACTGAGAAAAGTCAAGCGTGCAGCTGCCAAGATGCCACTTGCCACCAGTTTGGCCATATTTCAGAGCTGCAACATCACTGGAGTGCCCAAAAGCACAAGGTGTGCAATACTCAGAGACATGGCCAAGGTAAGAAAGACTGAAAGACGACCACCACTGAACAAGACACACAAGCTGAAACGTCAAGACTGGGCCAAGAAATATCTCAAGACTGATTTTTCTAAGGTTTTATGGACTGATGAAATGAGAGTGAGTCTTGATGGGCCAGATGGATGGGCCCGTGGCTGGATTGGTAAAGGGCAGAGAGCTCCAGTCTGACTCAGATGCCAGCAAGGTGGAGGTGGAGTACTGGTTTGGGCTGGTATCATCAAAGATGAGCTTGTAGGGCCTTTTCGGGTTGAGGATGGAGTCAAACTCAACTCCCAGTCCTACTGCCAGTTTCTGGAAGACACCTTCTTCAAGCAGTGGTACAGGAAGAAGTTTGCATCCTTCAAGAAAAATCACACGCGTCCAAGTACTCCACAGCGTGGCTGTCAAGAAAGGGTATAAAAGAAGAAAATCTAATGACATGGCCTCCTTGTTCACCTGATCTGAACCCCATTGAGAACCTGTGGTCCATCATCAAATGTGAGATTTACAAGGAGGGAAAACAGTACACCTCTCTGAACAGTGTCTGGGAGGCTGTGCTTGCTGCTGCACGCAATGTTGATGGTGAACAGATCAAAACACTGACAGAATCCATGGATGGCAGGCTTTTGAGTGTCCTTGCAAAGAAAGGTGGCTATATTGGTCACTGATTTGTTTTTGTTTTGTTTTTGAATGTCAGAAATGTATATTTGTGAATGTTGAGATGTTATATTGGTTTCACTGGCAAAAATAAAGAATTGAAATGGGTATATATTTGTTTTTTGTTAAGTTGCCTAATAATTATGCACAGTAATAGTCACCTGCACACACAGATATCCCCCTAAAATAGCTATAACTAAAAACAAACTAAAAACTACTTCCAAAACTATTCAGCTTTGATATTGAGTTTTTTGGGTTCATTGAGAACATGGTTGTTGTTCAATAATAAAATGAATCCTCAAAAATACAACTTGCCTAATAATTCTGCACTCCCTGTATAAAAGAGGGTGGAATAATAATAATAATAAAAAATAATAAAAATATATATATATATATATATATATATATATATATATATATATATATATCTATATATTACAATAGTAACATGGTCTCCCCTTTGAGACAGGTGTCATGGATGCCTATAATATCAGTAATTGCCTTTAGACTTGTGCGTGGTGAAAAAAATCGTTTCGGATGTTTTAGAATTTCGTTTTCGGATCAATTCGAATTCAGATACATTAGAATGCATTCATTTGGATTTGAATAAATTCAGATGTTTTCGGATGTATTCGGTTCAGATTCGATTCATAAATTCGGAAGTTTGGTATGTGTTAGGTGGGATGTGCTGTGTTTTAGACTACTATTATGTACTGTAATATTAGGTATAAACCATAGCAGAGTTATATAACCTAATATACAATACAATACTAGTGTAATTGTGATTAGTCCATGGCCATCCGAATGTTACGAATAAATCTGAACTAATTCAGATTTATTCGTTAGATTCGGTGCTACGGTAATTCGGAAATTCGAATCGATCCAAATCTCCGAATTTGACAAATTCGTCCGAATTTAAATTCGGAACAAAACGAAACGCACATGTCTAATTGCCTTATACCCAGGTTTTATATACCCTTATGCATATGATTCCTATATTCACTCCCACTGTTTTGTATGCTAGATTACATAGGTCCCTGTAATTGTTGGACCCCCACCTTGGATGATGTTCGTACTGTATTTGTTAGGAACTCTCACTGATACTCTCAAGGAGTGAGAATGTAGGGGCAGGGGTTTGGAGCACAACTGCAGAATGGCAAAGGAAGTTGATTTTTATTTTTTAAGAGTAGAATGTATCAGCTCCTTGCATATAACACTACTGAACATGTGCTATAATTTGAAAGGAGGTGACTTTAGTCTGGTGGTAATCCTCAAAGTAATAGAGGTATAAGCTGGACTCAGATATATAAGTTCACAGACAATATTGTAAATCAAATTGTAACAATTGTATGGCTTTCTTGTAGAATTGGTGATAACACTTTGACTTAAACAGTATCAGATCTTGAGTGGTGATCAGTAGTAGTATAACCAAATGCTTTTAGTGGTATTATGGTAAATGGAATAAACTCCAAGCAACTATGTAAATATATTGAAAGTCTTACTTGGGTGATGATTTCCTAAGGCTCCGGTATTGGGTAATAATACACAACCGCTTCTCCTGAAGCGTCTGATGCAGAGCCGTTCAGCTTCAGCCTCAGTGCTGTAAATCGGTTCAGCAGTAATGAGGAAGGCACTGAGCGAGACTGAAGTGACACGCTGATACTTGGGAGTTCCGGTGAGTCACTGAGAGTGAGACGGCTCTGTTGTAGCGCTGCGCAGCGAGGAGGTTCAGAGCCTGTTGTGCTCAATTACTGCAGCGTAGAGGATTTGCGGGGAGGAGAAGTAGACTCCAAAGCGGCTTGGAAATAATCAGGTAGATGTAATGCCTCAGTTAGGTATCGCCTCCCAGTATAGTTTAGGAGATCCGGAGCTGGAAAATTAGAGAGATAGGTATAGGAATTGTAGAATCTTTATCCTTGTCCTTGTAATCCAAGTAGGTAAGCTCAAAGAGCTGTAGCTTGCATACTACAAACAGAATACTAAGCGCCGAGCGCTGTGAGGCCAGGTGTTTTATTAGCTAGAGAGGAAAGGTAACTGAATGCTGCAGGGTCCTAAAAGGTACTGACTCTGTGTCAGATTCTATACCTTTTAGGACCCAGCAGCTCTCAGCTATCTACACCTGCCTAGCTAATAAAACACCTGGCCTCACAGCGCTCGGCGCTTAGTATTTTGTTTGTAGCATACAAGCTACTTATCTCTGAGCCTTTCCTATCGTGGATTACAAATACAGAATACCTAAAGCTATTCTGTCTAAACCTGAACACTTCTTTAACATCTCCAGAATCTGGCTGCCTAAAATTAACCTAATTGTGCTTGTGAGTATTCTGGCGCTGGTAGTATCCTTCTGAGTCTATCAGCTGCGGCTGCTTCCTCCCGTCACCTACCGCAACCCTCTTCACTGCACAGCGCTACACCGGAATCCAACACACTGACAAGGGAATCACCGGAACGGATAATCATTTGCGTGTTACTTCAGACACGCTCAAAGCCTTCTCTCCGTTACAGCTTGTGTGTGCCAGCAGCTCTGCCTGAAGTTAACCTTCCCAGCAACTCACGCTGTAAGCAAATCAAAGGCTTATCTCCTACTAGATATTTCAGCTCTAGGAGATTCCGGATATAAAGTAAGACTGTTTCTTATTACCACATACCACTTGGTGATGAAATAAGACTGTTACATAATTACCTAATATCTCTAGGAGATTCCTGTACTGCTAGAGTAGTTTAATTGGAATTGTCTATCTGCCACTTCTCATCAGTACTCATGATGTCAATACAATTCTTGTGAATATTTCTGTGATGCAAATAACGTACACATTTCTCCTAACAGGAAATACTGCTGCCTATCTGTGAACTTATTCTATTGAGTCCAGTTTAAGCACCACAGTTCTAACTTGAGCTTTGATAACAGACTAAAATTCACACCCTTGCTTAATATAGCACGTGAGCAGTAGTGCTATATGCATAGGGTTGAAACAAACTACCATATCTCACTAGTTTAATTCAGGTATTCTGCAGTTGAGCTCCAACACTTTCCTTTATATACTCACTCTTAGAGAGTAGCAGAGAGAGTTGTTACATAATACTAAGCCATCTATGGAGCCAGCAGATATACCCCAGGTCGTCTACAACCTCACACAGAGGGTAGACCAGATCGCACAAGCGGTCAGAGACCTGCAGGTAGAAAATAAATCTCTAAGTGACATAATTAAGGATTCAATTGCCCTAAAGGCAGCACATGACACACTACCTGAACCTCAGGTCTCTTTGCCTGAACCATTTCCTGGAAATAGAAAATTATACAAACAGTTCAAAAATGCCTGCCATCTCCTGTTTAGCCTCAGGCCACGCAGTTATCCAACTGACAGAATC
Organism: Bombina bombina; assembly: GCF_027579735.1. Lineage (NCBI taxonomy): Eukaryota > Metazoa > Chordata > Amphibia > Anura > Bombinatoridae > Bombina > Bombina bombina. Next base: position 356,521,712 of record NC_069504.1, read on the forward strand.
AAAGTCCTCTCAGTGGTGTCTTTCCTACGTGGGGAACCGAGAGGCTGGGCCGACAATCTTTGTGAACACCAAGATCCCATATTGTCTTCCTTGTCATCATTCTTCGACAATATGGATGAATTATATTTGGATAAGGATACTCAACTGACTGCAGAGTCTATGATGAGAGAGCTGAAGCAAGGAAAGAGGCCAGTGGAGGACTACATCTCAGAGTTTAAACTCTACGCCTCTGACTCCTTGTGGAGTCCGGTTGCTCTCCGAAATCAATTCAGAATAGGGTTAGCTGAGTCCCTGAAGGACGAATTGGCGCGCATAGATATGCCAGCCACATTGGAGGCTTTGATGAGGGTCACCACCCAAATTGATAGAAGGCTCCGTGAGCGGAGACATGAGAGATACCACACAGAATCCCCATCTAAGATAACGCCTTCTCCGGTACGCAGCACTCCTCAAAACCCTAACCAACAACCTGTACCTATGGAAATAGGGGTTGTCAGAGGTCCTATCACACCTGCAGAAAGGTTCAGGAGGAAGAGCCATAATTTGTGTATGTATTGTGCCGATGCATCACACACCGTACAGGATTGCCCACTCCTCTTGAAGAATAGGAAAAGTAAGTTTATTTCTATCAAATCAACTCATTTGACTCATAACCCAATAACTTATTGTGGGCTTTCCCTTGTTTTACAGTGGGACCTCAAAAGACTACCTACTAAAGCCATCGTGGACTCTGGTGCATTTGGAAACTTCATCGATTCTGAACTTGTTACCACTAATAAAATTCCTCTTGTTTTGAAATCAAAACCTCTTGCTGTCAGAGTTATTGATGGTTCAATTGTTAACACTGGTCCCATAACGCATCACACAATACCTTTGGTTGTCACATCTAGTGAGGGTCATACCGAACACATTTCTTTTGATGTTTTACCCTCACCACAGTTCCCTGTTGTTTTGGGTATAACATGGTTACAACAACACGAACCACATATAACCTGGTCTTCTTCTAAAATTAATTTCAATTCTACCTATTGTATTAACACTTGTTTTCCCAACCAGTGTCTCTTACAAACTACTTCAGACCAACCGCTGATTCCACCAGAATACTCGGAGTTTACAGACGTGTTCAGCAAAACCGAAGCAGAGAACTTGCCACCTCATCGCCCCTATGACTGCCCTATACAACTCCAACCTGGAGCCAGTATCCCTTTTGGACATGTCTATCCTTTGAGCCAACCAGAATTACAACACCTCAAAGGATATTTAGACGAAAATATAAAGAAAGGCTTCATCAGAGCTTCAACATCTCCAGCTGGGGCCGGAATGTTTTTTGTTACCAATAAAGATGGCTCACTCCGGCCTATTATAGATTACCGCGAGTTAAATAAAAGAACGGTGAAGAATCGATACCCTCTCCCACTAATTCCGGAGTTGATTGAACGCCTTTCCAATGCCACCATATACACGAAACTCGACCTCCGTGGGGCCTATAATTTAGTCCGTATCCGCGAAGGCGACGAATGGCTCACAGCATTCCGTACGAGGTAACGGATTGTTCGAATATCTTGTGATGCCATTCGGCCTTTGCAACGCCCCGGCAACTTTCCAACATTTCATCAATGATGTTTTCCGAGATCTACTGGACCTCTGCGTTGTGGTGTATCTAGACGACATCCTCATCTATTCCAAATCCCTTTCAGAACATAAAAAACATGTTCGCTGGGTATTGTCTCGACTTCGTGTACATAAATTATACGCTAAGCTGGAGAAGTGTCAATTCCATTGCTCACAGATATCATTTCTCGGTTATGATATATCACCAGACGGTATCAGTATGCAACACAAAAAGGTCGAAACGCTTCTAGATTGGCCACAACCGAAGGATAAAAAGGAACTGCAGAGGTTCCTTGGGTTCTCAAACTATTACCGTAAATTCATTAAGGGGTTCTCCAAAATAGCCAGACCCCTCACACTGCTTACCAGAAATTCTATCCCTTTTACTTGGACAGAAGAAGCAACCTCAGCCTTCAATTTCCTAAAATCCAGTTTCTCAACTGCCCCTATTCTCCGATTCCCAAATATCGATCTGCAATTCGTCCTAGAGGTCGATTCCTCGGACTACGCTACCGGAGCAGTTTTATCACAAAGACAATCACTTTCTGAGCCTTTGCATCCTGTTTCTTTTTTTTCCAAGATCATGAGTCCAGCAGAAATGAATTACTCGATAGGGGACAAAGAACTATTGGCTATACGCAGAGCCTTGGAAAACTGGAGACACCTTTTGGAAGGAGCTAAATTCCCCATCACAATTTATACGGATCACAAAAATCTCCAGTATCTGCAATCAAACAAGACACTTTCTGCTAGACAAGTCCGTTGGTGCTTATTTTTTGCCAGATTTGATTTTCACATAATATACCGTCCTGCAATCAAAAACGGAAAAGCAGATGCCCTATCCAGGTTACACACCAAACCAATTACAGAGTTCAATTCAACTTCAATCATACCTCAGGAGCGATTTATCGCCCTCTCTTCTTGTCTCAAGGATGAATTGTTAGCTTCCTATAAAAACGACAAGGATCTACCTCTGAAAGTACTCTCACAAAATTCTGGAGTATACTATCATGATGATCGCATATACGTGTCCCCCAGTTTAAGAACTACACTTATACGACTCCATCATGACCTACCTATGTCTGGTCACCCTGGTGTGAACCGAACAACAGATTTACTCCAAAGATCCTACTGGTGGCCAAAAATGAAGAAAACAGTACAAGATTTCGTAACTACTTGTTTGATATGTGCTTCATCCAAATTAGAAAGAAACAAACCTTATGGACTTTTAATGCCTCTTCCTATTCCCCAAAGACCTTGGGAACAAGTCTCCATGGACTTCATCGTTGAGTTACCACCCTCTAAGAGACAAACGACTATCTTAGTCGTAGTAGATATGTTTACAAAAATGGGACATTTCATCCCGTATCATAAGTTGCCTACCGCAGCTGAGACTGCTAACCTGTTCCTACTTCATATTGTAAAACTTCACGGAACTCCTTCCAGGATAATCACGGACAGGGGCACCCAATTTACGTCACGGTTTTGGACTAGGCTATGCTCCTTATTGAAGATTACCCATAGCTATACCACCTCTTTCCATCCGCAGACGAATGGCCAAACCGAGCGGTTGAATCAATGGCTTGAGGAATACTTAAGATGTTATTGTAATCAACAACAAGACGATTGGGTCGACTACTTGCCCATGGCGGAATATGCCTATAACAATCTGAAGAATTCATCTACTAAACTGTCTCCCTTCTATGCCTCTTATGGTTACCATCCCACTTTTCACGTTAATCCTGAAGCCTCTTCTACGTCTCCCCAACTCGAAGATTACAGCTGAAACCTCATCACAGCATTTGCTACTATTACACTTAATATCCAGAAGGCACAAGAGAACCAAAAACATTATTACGACCTCCGAAGACGAACACCCCCGAAGTATGTCATAGGTGATAAGGTTTGGCTCTCAACAAAAAATTTACGCCTACAAGTACCTTCCAAGAAGTTGGCTTCCCGTTTCATTGGACCATTTCCTGTCATTCGAATCATAAACGAAAATGCAGTAACCTTGGGATTACCTCCTACCATAAAAGTCCACCCGACTTTTCATGTCTCTTTGCTCAAGCCTTACAGACCCACTCGAGACACTGAACTGGTTCTACCGCCTTCTCTACCTCTGGTGGAGACTGAGTCCTATGAAGTCCATTCAGTTCTGGATTCCAGATTCCGGGGTTCAGTGTTGGAATACCTGATACGTTGGAAAGATTATCCGCCTGAGGATGACACCTGGGAACCGGCTTCCAACTTGAATGCTCCCCGGCTGGTGTCTCTGTACCATCGGAGGCATCCGGACCGTCCTGCACCCCGAGCTGTGGAACAGCTCGCTTGAGGGGGGGGGGGTGATGTCAGATTCTATACCTTTTAGGACCCAGCAGCTCTCAGCTATCTACACCTGCCTAGCTAATAAAACACCTGGCCTCACAGCGCTCGGCGCTTAGTATTTTGTTTGTAGCATACAAGCTACTTATCTCTGAGCCTTTCCTATCGTGGATTACAAATACAGAATACCTAAAGCTATTCTGTCTAAACCTGAACACTTCTTTAACATCTCCAGAATCTGGCTGCCTAAAATTAACCTAATTGTGCTTGTGAGTATTCTGGCGCTGGTAGTATCCTTCTGAGTCTATCAGCTGCGGCTGCTTCCTCCCGTCACCTACCGCAACCCTCTTCACTGCACAGCGCTACACCGGAATCCAACACACTGACAAGGGAATCACCGGAACGGATAATCATTTGCGTGTTACTTCAGACACGCTCAAAGCCTTCTCTCCGTTACAGCTTGTGTGTGCCAGCAGCTCTGCCTGAAGTTAACCTTCCCAGCAACTCACGCTGTAAGCAAATCAAAGGCTTATCTCCTACTAGATATTTCAGCTCTAGGAGATTCCGGATATAAAGTAAGACTGTTTCTTATTACCACATACCACTTGGTGATGAAATAAGACTGTTACATAATTACCTAATATCTCTAGGAGATTCCTGTACTGCTAGAGTAGTTTAATTGGAATTGTCTATCTGCCACTTCTCATCAGTACTCATGATGTCAATACAATTCTTGTGAATATTTCTGTGATGCAAATAACGTACACATTTCTCCTAACAGGAAATACTGCTGCCTATCTGTGAACTTATTCTATTGAGTCCAGTTTAAGCACCACAGTTCTAACTTGAGCTTTGATAACAGACTAAAATTCACACCCTTGCTTAATATAGCACGTGAGCAGTAGTGCTATATGCATAGGGTTGAAACAAACTACCATATCTCACTAGTTTAATTCAGGTATTCTGCAGTTGAGCTCCAACACTTTCCTTTATATACTCACTCTTAGAGAGTAGCAGAGAGAGTTGTTACACTCTGACATCACCCCCTCCTCAAGGGAGCTGTCCCACAGCTCAAGGTGCAGGACGGTCCGGATGTCTACGATGGAACAGAGACACCAGGCGAGGAGCATTCAAATTGGAGGCTGGTTCCCAGGTCTCATCCTCAGGTGGATAATCCTTCCAACGTATCAGGTATTCCAACTCTGAACCCCGGAATCTGGAATCCAAGACTGAATGAACTTCATATGAATCAGTCTCCGCCAAAGGTGAAGTAGGAGGTAGAATCAAGTCAGCGTCTCGAGTGGGAGTGTATGGCTTGAGCAAGGAGACATGAAACGTCGGGTGGATTTTCATGGAAAGTGGCAGGTCCAAAGTCACAGCGTTTTCGTTGATGATTCGACTGACAGAAAAAGGTCCAATAAAATGGGAAGCCAGCTTCTTAGATGGTACTTGCAGACGCAAATTTCTTGTTGAAAGCCAAACCTTGTCGCCTATGGCATACCTCGGGGATGATCTTCTTCGGAGGTCATAGTAATGTTTTTGGCTACCTTGAGCCTTCTGGATGTTCTGTGTGATGTTGGAGAATGCCATTATAAGGTTTCTGCTATAATCTTCGAGTAGAGGAGATGCAGAAGATGGTTCTGAATTGAGGTGAAAGGTGGGATGATAACCATAAGAGGCATAGAAAGGAGACAGTTTAGTAGATGAATTCTTTAGGTTATTATAGGCATATTCTGCCATGGGCAGATAGTCGACCCAATCGTCTTGTTGTTGGTTACAATAACATCGTAGGTATTCTTCTAGCCACTGATTCAACCGATCGGTTTGGCCATTCGTCTGTGGATGGAATGAGGTAGAATAGCTGTGGTTAATCTTTAGTAAAGAGCATATTTTAGTCCAGAATCTCAACGTAAATTGGGTGCCTCTGTCCGTGATTATCCTGGAAGGTGTTCCATGAAGTTTTACGATATGATGTAGGAATAGGTTGGCATTCTCAGCAGAGTTAGGTAACTTATGATACAGGATGAAGTGTCCCATTTTCGTAAACGTATCTATCACGACTAGGACAGTCGTTTGTCTCTTAGAGGGTGGTAACTCTACAATGAAGTCCATGGAGACTTGATCCCAAGGTCTTTGGGGTATAGGAAGAGGCATTAAAAGTCCGTAGGGTTTGTTTCTTTCGGATTTGGAGGAAGCACAAATCGAACAAGAAGTTACATAGTCATAAACTGTCTTTCTCAATTTTGGCCACCAGTAAGTCCTCTGAAGTAAATCTGTTGTACGGTTCACACCAGGATGTCCTGACAATGGTAGATCGTGATGGTGTCTAATAAGTGTAGTTCTTAGACTGGGAGACACGTATATCTTATCTTCATGATAGTACACTCCAGACTTTTGTGATAGTAAGTTTTGAGGTAAATCCTTGTCATCTTTGTAAGATGATAATAGTTCTTCCTTGAAGCAAGACGAGAGGGCGATAAAGCGCTCTTCAGGTATGATTGAAGTTGAGGTGAACTCTGTAGTTGGTTTGGTATATAATCTGGATAAAGCATCTGCTTTTCCGTTTTTGATAGCAGGTCGGTATAGTATGTGAAAATCGAATCTGGCAAAAAATAAGCACCAACGGACCTGTCTGGCAGAGAGTGTTTTGTTTGATTGCAGATATTGGAGATTTTTGTGGTCGGTGTAGATGGTGATGGGGAATTTTGCTCCTTCCAAAAGGTGTCTCCAATTTTCTAAAGCTCTGCGTATAGCCAGTAATTCTTTGTCCCCTATTGAGTAGTTAATTTCTGCTGGACTCATAATCTTGGAAAAAAAAAAGAAACAGGATGCTACGGTTCAGAGAGTGATTGTCTTTGCGATAAAACTGCTCCGGTAGTGTAATCTGAGGAATCGACCTCTAGGATGAATTGTAGATTAGTATCTGGGAATCGAAGTATAGGGGCAGTTGAGAAACTGGTTTTCAGGAAATTGAAAGCTGTTGTTGCTTCTTCTGTCCAAGAAAAAGGGATAGATTTACTAGTAAGCTGAGTGAGAGGCCTGGCTATTTTTGAGAACCCCTTAATGAACTTACGGTAGTAGTTCGAGAACCCGAGAAATCTTTGCAGTTCTTTTTTATCCTTGGGTTGTGGCCAATCTAAAAGCGTTTCAACCTTCTTGTGTTGCATACTGATACCCACTGGAGATATGTCATAACCGAGGAAAGAGATTTGTGAGCAATGGAATTGACACTTCTCCAACTTAGCATACAGTTTATGTACACGAAGTCGAGACAAAACCCATCGGACATGTTTTTTATGTTCTGAGAGGGATTTAGAATAAATAAGGATGTCATCCAGATACACCACAACACAGAGGTCTAATAAATCTCGGAAAACATCGTTGATAAAATGTTGGAAAGTTGCCGGGGCATTGCAAAGGCCGAATGGTATCACAAGATATTCAAATAATCCGTATCTCGTATGGAACGCTGTGAGCCATTCGTCACCTTCGCGGATACGGACTAAATTATAGGCCCCTCTGAGGTCAAGTTTCAAATATATGGTGGCATCCGAAAGACGTTCGATCAACTCAGGAATTAACGGGAGTGGGTATCGATTCTTTACTGTTCTTTTATTCAGTTCGCGATAATCTATAATAGGGCGAAGCGAGCCATCCTTATTGGTCACGAAAAACATACCAGCCCCTGCTGGAGAAGTTGAAGCTCTAATAAAACCTTTTTTTATGTTTTCATCTAAGTAGACCTTGAGATGTTGTAATTCTGGTTGGTTCAGAGGATAGACATGTCCCAATGGAATACTGGCACCAGGTTGGAGTTGTATGGGACAGTCATAAGTGCGATGATGTCGTAGGTTGTCTGCTTCTGATTTGCTGAATACATCTTCGAAATCAATGTAGTCAGGAGGTATCACCGGTTGGTCTGAGGTTGTTTGTAAAAGACACTGTTTGGGAAAACAAGTGTTAATGCAATAGGTGGAGTTGAAAGTTACTTTAGAGGAAGACCAAGTTATATGTGGTTCATGTTGTTGTAACCATGATATGCCCAACACGATGGGGAAATGTGGTGAGGGTGAGACATCAAATGAAATGTGTTCAGTATGCCCCCCACTAGAAGTGACTACTAATGGTATGGTGTGATGCGTTATGGGACAAGTGTTCACAGTGGAACCATCAATAACTCTGACAGCGAGAGGTTTTGATTTCAAAACAAGAGGAATTTTATTAGTGAAGACAAGATTAGAGTCGATGAAGTTCCCAAACGCACCAGAGTCCACGATGGCGTTAGTAGGTAGTCTTTTGTGGTCCCACTGCAAGACAATGGATAAACCACAGTAAGTTATTAGGTTATGTGTAGTGTGAGTTGATTTGATAGAAACAGACTTACTTTTCTTGTTCTTCAACAGAAGTGGACAATCTTGTACAGTGTGTGATGCATCAGCACAATACATACACAAATTATGGGTCTTCCTCCTGAACCTTTCAGCAGGTGTGATAGGACCTTGAACAACCCCAATTTCCATAGGTACAGGTTGGCTTTGGGAAGTGCTTCGTACAGGAGGAGGTGTTGTCTTGGCAGAAGAATCTGTGTGGTATATTTCATGTCTCCTCTCCCGGAGTCTTCTATCTATATGGGTCGTAACCCTCATCAAGGCCTCCAAAGTGGGTGGCATGTCCATGCGAGCTAATTCATCCTTCAGGGACTCAGCTAATCCTAACCGAAATTGATTTCGGAGAGCAACAGGGCTTCACATAGAATCAGAGGCATATAATTTAAACTCTGAGATGTAGTCCTCCACGGGCCTCTTTCCTTGTTTAAGCTCTCTCATCATGGACTCGGCAGTCAATTGTACATCCTTATCCAAGTATAGTTCATCCATGTTGTCAAAGAAAGAAGACAAGGAGGACATTATGGGATCTTGGTTCTCACACAAATTGTCAGCCCAGCCTCTCGGTTCTCCACGTAGAAATGATACAACTGAGAGGACCTTGATCCTGTCAGTAGGATAACTGCATGGCCTGAGGCTAAATAAAAGATGGCAGGCATTTTTGAATTGTTTGTATAACTTTCTGTTTCCAGAAAATGGCTCTGGTAAAGAGACCTGAGGTTCAGGTAGGGTATCATGTGCTGCCTTTAGGGCAATTGAATCTTTTATGATATCACGTAGAGACTTGTTTTCTACCTGTAGGTCTCTGACCGCTTGGGCGATCTGGTAGACAACCTGGGGTAACTCTGCTGGCTCCATAGATTTTAGGCTTAGTATTATGTTAGGAACTCTCACTGATACTCTCAAGGAGTGAGAATGTAGGGGCAGGGGTTTGGAGCACAACTGCAGAATGGCAAAGGAAGTTGATTTTTATTTTTTAAGAGTAGAATGTATCAGCTCCTTGCATATAACACTACTGAACATGTGCTATAAATTGAAAGGAGGTGACTTTAGTCTGGTGGTAATCCTCAAAGTAATAGAGGTATAAGCTGGACTCAGATATATAAGTTCACAGACAATATTGTAAATCAAATTGTAACAATTGTATGGCTTTCTTGTAGAATTGGTGATAACACTAAAACAGTATCAGATCTTGAGTGGGGATCTGTAGTAGTATAACCAAATGCTTTTAGTGGTATTATGGTAAATGGAATAAACTCCAAGCAACTATGTAAATATATTGAAAGTTTTACTTGGGTGATGATTTCCTAAGGCTCCGGTATTGGGTAATAATACACAACCGCTTCTCCTGAAGCGTCTGATGCAGAGCCGTTCAGCTTCAGCCTCAGTGCTGTAAATCAGTTCAGCAGTAATGAGAATGGCACTGAGCGAGACTGAAGTGACACGCTGATACTTGGGAGTTCCGGTGAGTCACTGAGAGTGAGACGACTCCGTTGTAGCGCTGCGCAGAGAGGAGGTTCAGAGCCTGTTGTGCTCAATTACTGCAGCATGGAGGATTTGCGGGGAGGAGAAGTAGACTCCAACAGCGGCTTGGAAATAATCAGGTATATGTAATGCCTCAGTTAGGATCGCCTCCCAGTATAGTTTAGGAGATCCAGAGCTGGAAAATTAGAGAGATAGGTATAGGAATTGTAGAATCTTTATCCTTGTCCTTGTAATCCAAGTAGGTAAGCTCAAAGAGCTGTAGCTTGCATACTACAAACAGAATACTAAGCGCCCAGCGCTGTGAGGCCAGGTGTTTTATTAGCTAGAGAGGAAAGGTAACTGAATGCTGCAGGGTCCTAAAAGGTACTGACTCTGACAGTATTTCACGGCACTCATCCTCCAAGATATGTTGTTTGTTTGTTTTTATAGTTATTGTTTCTATTTATGTTTTACTGTTATGGATACATATACGCAAGAAATTAATGTATGCTTGAACCATATATGTTACACACTCAACACACTAACTATTCCAAAATGCAACTCCCTCCACACTCTACTCTTGACACCTCAACTGCCACCTCGATATATTCTAGCCTTACTCCCTCCCTATGCCTACACAAGATAAAAGGAAAATTAAATTTCCTCTCAGTCAACACTAAGGGTCTAAATAATCCTCACAAACGGCACGTTGCACTTAGGGATATTATTCATAAAAAGAAGACATTATTTTCCTACAAAAATCACATTTCATTAGAGGTAAAGAGCCTAAAACTTTCCTATATAAATTTGGCCCAGCTTTCTATGCCTCAAACACCATTAAAACAAATGGAGTTGGATCACTTTTTAAAAAAGACATTCCTTTGCAACCATACAACACCTACAGAGATAAAGATGGTAGATACCTTATATTGGTTGGGAAACTTTTCAACACAACGTCCACTTTAGTATGCACATACACACCCAATACTAACCAAGACAAATTTATACTGCTCTAACAGAAAAAATTCTAGAAGTCACAAAAGGCCTGCTAATAATGGGCGGTGATTTCAACATCACAATAGACCCCTTAGTAGACAATTCCAACTTCTCATAGAGTAATTAACAAAATTAGGTGCCAGCTAAGAGATCTTGCTGTTCAAAATGCTTGGCAAATTTCCAGAGAGTATACTTTGTTCTCCTACCCACACTCACGTTTCTCCCGCATTGACTACTTCTTTTTAGACGTCAATGTCCTAGCCTTACATACCCACTCCTCTATTCAACAGACCACATGGACCAATCATACTAGCTCTACACAACTCACTCAATAAAGTCTCAGAACTCGAAACATGACTTCGACAAAATCCCACAGATAATACTCTCTCTTCCGACCTTCAGTTAGCAAAACAAGTGGTTAACTGTTAGATAAAGAATGTAAACATCTGGCCAATAAACTACGCCAAACTTACTACGAAGGAGATAATAAATGCAGTAAGATTTTTGCCTGCAAATTAAAAAGGAAAATAAATAGATTGTATATCCTATCGATCGAGTCAGCCTCTAACAACAAACATAACGATACCTCCTCTATAGCAGAAGCATTCCGGTTATACTATTAATCCCTATATAATCTCCCACAAACACCCTTCAACTCCTGCCTAGGCTCCCCACTTAATCTTGATCTTCCAATCAATCAATTTCTCTCTGACACTAACATTCCTATGCTGTCACAGGAACAAAGAAACTCTTTAGATAGGCCTTTCTCATTAGATGAAATTCAAAAAACTATTAAAGACTTACCTCTAGACAAAGCCCCCGGCCCAGGCGGTTTCACTAACCTTTACTATAAGCATTATATTAATATACTATCCCTTCACCTATTCACCCTCTTCAACTCAATCTCAGACTCCAACCCCTTCTCTACTAATAAACTAGAAGCACACATTTCAAACATACCCAAACCAGGAAAAGACGCTACAAAAGTAGAAAACTATAGACCTATTTCACTACTAAATACAGATCTCAAATTATTTGCCAAACTCCTGGCTAACCGCTTAAATTTGGTGCTGCAAGACCTCATCCATAAAGATCAAGTTGCATTTGTTCCCTCTAGGTAGGCAAAAGATAACACCACCAGAGCTATTCAACTTATCAAACATGCAAAACCAAATAATATCCCTCTTTTGGTTCTGTCGACCGGCGCGGAGTAAGCGTTCGATCGCGTTGGTTGGCAGTTCCTGAGAATGGTCCTTCTAAAAATGGGCTTGGGCCGGGGTTTTATAGATAAGACTTTTGCAATGTACTCATCCCCCTCTGTACGTGTCAGAGTTAATGCTTCGGTTTCGGCCTCCTTTGGTATATCAAATGCTACTAGGCAGGGATGCCCTCTGTCCCCCATATTGTTTGCTTGCGTGATTGAGATACTTGACCAATAAAGCGCCAGCTAAGAGATCTTGCTGTTCAAAATGCTTGGTGAATTTCCAGAGAGTATGCTTTCTTCTCCTACCCACACTCACGTTTCCCCCGCATTGACTACTTCTTTTTAGACGTCAATGTCCTAGCCTTACATACCCACTCCTCTATTCAACAGACCACATGGACCGATCATTCTATAGTGTCATGTATAATTCATTAGCCTTTGGCTTCTCCCTCCTCATACACTTGGAAGTTAAATGAAAACCTTCTGAAGAATCCCTTATATAGCAAAAAACTAGAAAAAACTTTAACAGAATATTTCTCTTTCAACGTAGGCTCAGTTACAAATTTTCAAACGATTTGGGATGCTCATAAAAGCACAATGAGGAGGGAGCTGATAAGCCTTCATACCCACTTTGTTAAACAACAGCGACTAGCTCTACACAACTCACTCAATAAAGTCTCAGAACTCGAAACACGACTTCGACAAAATCCCACAGATAATACTCTCTCTTCCGACCTTCAGTTAGCAAAACAAGTGGTTAACTGTTAGATAAAGAATGTAAACATCTGGCCAATAAACTTCACCAAACTTACTATGAAGGAGATGATAAATGCAGTAAGATTTTTCCCTGCAAATTAAAAAGGAAAATAAATAGATCCTATATCCTATTGATTGAGTCAGCCTCTAACAACAAACATAACAATACCTCTGCTATAGCGGAAGCATTCCGGTTATACTATTAATACCTATATAATCTCCCACAAACACCCTTCAACTCCTGCCTAGGCTCCCCCCTTAATCTCGATCTTCCAATCAATCAATTTCTCTCTGACACTAACATTCCTATGCTGTCACAGGAACAAAGAAACTCTTTAGATAGGCCTTTCTCATTAGATGAAATTCAAAAAACTATTAAAGACTTACCTCTAGACAAAGCCCCCGGCCCAGGCGGTTTCACTAACCTTTACTATAAGCATTATATTAATATACTATCCCTTCACCTATTCACCCTCTTCAACTCAATCTCAGACTCCAACCCCTTCTCTACTAATAAACTAGAAGCACACATTTCAAACATACCCAAACCAGGAAAAGACGCTACAAAAGTAGAAAACTATAGACCTATTTCACTACTAAATACAGATCTCAAATTATTTGCCAAACTCCTGGCTAACCGCTTAAATTTGGTGCTGCAAGACCTCATCCATAAAGATCAAGTTGCATTTGTTCCCTCTAGGTAGGCAAAAGATAACACCACCAGAGCTATTCAACTTATCAAACATGCAAAACCAAATAATATCCCTCTTTTGGTTCTGTCGACCGGCGCGGAGTAAGCGTTCGATCGCGTTGGTTGGCAGTTCCTGAGAATGGTCCTTCTAAAAATGGGCTTGGGCCGGGGTTTTATAGATAAGACTTTTGCAATGTACTCATCCCCCTCTGTACGTGTCAGAGTTAATGCTTCGGTTTCGGCCTCCTTTGGTATATCAAATGCTACTAGGCAGGGATGCCCTCTGTCCCCCATATTGTTTGCTTGCGTGATTGAGATACTTGACCAATAAAGCGCCAGCTAAGAGATCTTGCTGTTCAAAATGCTTGGTGAATTTCCAGAGAGTATGCTTTCTTCTCCTACCCACACTCACGTTTCCCCCGCATTGACTACTTCTTTTTAGACGTCAATGTCCTAGCCTTACATACCCACTCCTCTATTCAACAGACCACATGGACCGATCATTCTATAGTGTCATGTATAATTCATTAGCCTTTGGCTTCTCCCTCCTCATACACTTGGAAGTTAAATGAAAACCTTCTGAAGAATCCCTTATATAGCAAAAAACTAGAAAAAACTTTAACAGAATATTTCTCTTTCAACGTAGGCTCAGTTACAAATTTTCAAACGATTTGGGATGCTCATAAAAGCACAATGAGGAGGGAGCTGATAAGCCTTCATACCCACTTTGTTAAACAACAGCGACTAGCTCTACACAACTCACTCAATAAAGTCTCAGAACTCGAAACACGACTTCGACAAAATCCCACAGATAATACTCTCTCTTCCGACCTTCAGTTAGCAAAACAAGTGGTTAACTGTTAGATAAAGAATGTAAACATCTGGCCAATAAACTTCACCAAACTTACTATGAAGGAGATGATAAATGCAGTAAGATTTTTCCCTGCAAATTAAAAAGGAAAATAAATAGATCCTATATCCTATTGATTGAGTCAGCCTCTAACAACAAACATAACAATACCTCTGCTATAGCGGAAGCATTCCGGTTATACTATTAATACCTATATAATCTCCCACAAACACCCTTCAACTCCTGCCTAGGCTCCCCCCTTAATCTCGATCTTCCAATCAATCAATTTCTCTCTGACACTAACATTCCTATGCTGTCACAGGAACAAAGAAACTCTTTAGATAGGCCTTTCTCATTAGATGAAATTCAAAAAACTATTAAAGACTTACCTCTAGACAAAGCCCCCGGCCCAGGCGGTTTCACTAACCTTTACTATAAGCATTATATTAATATACTATCCCTTCACCTCTTCACCCTCTTCAACTCAATCTCAGACTCCAACCCCTTCTCTACTAATAAACTAGAAGCACACATTTCCCCCCTTAATCTCGATCTTCCAATCAATCAATTTCTCTCTGACACTAACATTCCTATGCTGTCACAGGAACAAAGAAACTCTTTAGATAGGCCTTTCTCATTAGATGAAATTCAAAAAACTATTAAAGACTTACCTCTAGACAAAGCCCCCGGCCCAGGCGGTTTCACTAACCTTTACTATAAGCATTATATTAATATACTATCCCTTCACCTATTCACCCTCTTCAACTCAATCTCAGACTCCAACCCCTTCTCTACTAATAAACTAGAAGCATACATTTCAAACATACCCAAACCAGGAAAAGACGCTACAAAAGTAGAAAACTATAAACCTATTTCACTACTAAATACAGATCTCAAATTATTTGCCAAACTCCTGGCTAACCGCTTAAATTTGGTGCTGCAAGACCTCATCCATAAAGATCAAGTTGCATTTGTTCCCTCTAGGTAGGCAAAAGATAACACCACCAGAGCTATTCAACTTATCAAACATGCAAAACCAAATAATATCCCTCTTTTGGTTCTGTTGACCGGCGCGGAGTAAGCGTTCGATCGCGTTGGTTGGCAGTTCCTGAGAATGGTCCTTCTAAAAATGGGCTTGGGCCGGGGTTTTATAGATAAGACTTTTGCAATGTACTCATCCCCCTCTGTACGTGTCAGAGTTAATGCTTCGGTTTCGGCCTCCTTTGGTATATCAAACGCTACTAGGCAGGGATGCCCTCTGTCCCCCATATTGTTTGCTTGCGTGATTGAGATACTTGACCAATAAAGCGCCAGCTAAGAGATCTTGCTGTTCAAAATGCTTGGTGAATTTCCAGAGAGTATACTTTCTTCTCCTACCCACACTCACGTTTCCCCCGCATTGACTACTTCTTTTTAGACGTCAATGTCCTAGCCTTACATACCCACTCCTCTATTCAACAGACCACATGGACCGATCATTCTATAGTGTCATGTATAATTCATTAGCCTTCGGCTTCTCCCTCCTCATACACTTGGAAGTTAAATGAAAACCTTCTGAAGAATCCCTTATATAGCAAAAAACTAGAAAAAACTTTAACAGAATATTTCTCTTTCAACGTAGGCTCAGTTACAAATTTTCAAATGATTTGGGATGCTCATAAAAGCACAATGAGGAGGGAGTTGATGAGCCTTCATACCCACGTTGTTAAACAACAGCGACTAGCTCTACACAATTCACTCAATAAAGTCTCAGAACTCGAAACACGACTTCGGCAAAATCCCACAGATAATACTCTCTCTTCCGACCTTCAGTTAGCAAAACAAGTGGTTAACTGTTAGATAAAGAATGTAAACATCTGGCCAATAAACTTCACCAAACTTACTATGAAGGAGATAATAAATGCAGTAAGATTTTTCCCTGCAAATTAAAAAGGAAAATAAATAGATCCTATATCCTATTGATTGAGTCAGCCTCTAACAACAAACATAACAATACCTCTGCTATAGCGGAAGCATTCCGGTTATACTATTAATCCCTATATAATCTCGCACAAACACCCTTCAACTCCTGCCTAGGCTCCCCCCTTAATCTTGATCTTCCAATCAATCAATTTCTCTCTGACACTAACATTCCTATGCTGTCACAGGAACAAAGAAACTCTTTAGATAGGCCTTTCTCAATAGATGAAATTCAAATAACTATTAAAGACTTACCTCTAGACAAAGCCCCTGGCCCAGGTGGTTTCACTAACCTTTACTATAAGCATTATATTAATATACTAGCCCCTCACCTCCTCACCCTCTTCAACTCAATCTCAGACTCCAACCCCTTCTCTACTAATACACTAGAAGCACACATTTCAATCATACCCAAACCAGGAAAAGACGCTACAAAAGTAGAAAACTATAGACCTATTTCACTACTAAATACAGATCTCAAATTATTTGCCAAACTCCTGGCTAACCGCTTAAATTTGGTCCTGCCAGACCTCATCCATAAAGATCAAGTTACAATTTTTCCCTCTAGGGAGGCAAAAGATAACACCACCAGAGATATTCAACTTATCAAACATGCAAAACCAAATAATATCCCTCTTTTGGTTCTGTTGACCGACGTGGAGTAAGTGTTCGATTGCGTTGGTTGGCAGTTCCTGAGAATGGTCCTTCTAAAAATGGGTTTGGGCTGGGGTTTTATATATAAGACTTTTGCAATGTACTCATCCCCCTCTGTATGCGGCAGAGTTAATGGTTCGGTTTCGGCCTCCTTCGGTATATCAAACGGTACTAGGCAGGGATGCCCTCTGTCCCCTATATTGTTTGCTTGCATGATTGAGATACTTGCTCAAAAAATACGGAATCACCTCAATATTACGGGTTTACAAATCTTCAATTCACATCATAAGGTGATGTTATATGTGGATGATATACTATTTTACATCACAAAGCCATTAACCACTATTCCACATATCTTACAGCAATTAGACGAGTTTAGCTGTGTGTCGAATTTTCTCATAAATAAAAATTAATCCAAGATCTTAAATATCAACCTCCCGCCTTTAGAAATACCACAAATCAGACACATTTGCCCATTCAGATGGCAATCGCAATCGTTTAAATACCTTGGGATACGCTTCACCCCCAACCCAAACTACCTCTTTGTTCACAACTTTAAACCACTCCTCTCTAACATAGTTTCTGATTTATCCTCTGAGAAGAGAAACCTAATTTCCTGGCTAGGAAGAATCAATACCAATAACATGAACATTCTCCCACGAATTCTGTACTTGCTTCAAACCCTCCCTATACCGCTCCCTGACACTTTTATCTCCTCTTTACAGAATAAAATAATTGATTTCATCTAGGAACATTCTAAAGGCCGGATTAATAAAAAAAATAATGCAACTCCCGACAACCATTGGTGGTTTAGGATTACCCAACCTTAAGAAATATAGACAGGCAATCTTCATCCAACTCATCTCAGACTGGTTCTTCAATATACATAACAGGACGTGGGTTCAACTTGAGCATGACATTACTAACTCTCCCCACTTGGGTGCTCTGTGCTGGTCCCCAAAAGACAGAAGCAAAATCCTTCAAAATTCCACTCAACCAATTAGAGAAACATTCCAAGTGTGGGACAAATTTCTTGTTGACTACCCACATTTCTCTACCAAAATATCTCCCTTGACTCCACTAATTTACAACTTCGAATTCGAACCTGGTCTCACAAACCCAAAAAAGATCCTAGGACCAAATAATAGATTTTTACAAATCTTTCATTTGGGTAACGCACAACAATCTAATACACCACTTGTTCTAATCAACATGGGAAATCTTTTCTTCCAAAATTGGCTCTTTTATTGACAATGTCATTCATACATTTTGAAACACCTCCAACACAATAATATGCTTAGGTCCCTTACGCCATATGAATCTCTATGCACCAAACCCACGCCCACGAGACATGCCCTCTCCCTAATCTATACTATGCTATAACAACCCTTACTTTATAGATAGATGGAACTCTGAACTTGGGACGAACATCTCGTATGCAGACTCCCTTTACATATATACTTGTTTTTAAAAAATCCTCTATTTCAAGTAGATCCCTGGAACTCAACCTTAAAATCTTGCAGAGATGGTACCCAACCCCCACACAATGTAAAAATATATAAATTACATTCAGCTAAATGCTGGAAATGTGGCTACCCGGATGCTCATATGGCCTATATCTGGTGGCAGTGCCCAAACTTAGCTGACATCTGGAAAGAAGTTTCTCAAGAAACTAGCAAAATCCTAGATCTCCCCACCCCTCTAGACCCCTACCTCTGGCTATTCAACAAATCTTCTAAAAAAAAACTCCCCACACCTAAAAGAAAATTGTTTAACATTCTATACAACAGCTTCAAGAATCTCCTGGCCAGGAATTGGAAGAGCAATAAAGTCCCCTCCATACCACAATGGCTTCAGGAGTGTGGTAACACTCTTTCATTGGTGGAGTTTCACTTCCTGAAAACCAAGAACCTTGACATCTATTCACATATGCAATTGCTCTGGGAGACATACCATAGTAATAAATCCCAGTTACTCCCTATACACAGTCTGCCCTCTCTCTAATGGAAGCTCGGTTCTCCCCTTCCAGGTGCCGCTTCTATCCCACAAACATTTCAATCCACACCATTCAAACTGTTGTCATACATATAATAAAACAGAGCAGGGTTGCAGATAACACATTTCCACTCCTCCACATGCATACTCACTACTACAAATATCCATTATGTATATTGTATACGTTTTTAATTTTTTTACTCCAGTTCGCATTTGATCATAATATTAATCTGATGATTGTTTATAACAATTTGTAAAAGGCCAAGGAGCACACAGCATTTATTTGTATATTGTATAATTTTGGCTATCAATAAAATATTTGAAACAAAAAATGATATACAGACCTAGTCCTACTTGGTGTATGGTAGGTCCTATGTGGATGGTATATTGAGGAGGAGAGAAGGAGAGGAAGAGGGGGAGAGGATACCCCACTACTGGTTGGAAAGTTTAGCGCAACAGGAAATGGATCCTGATTTGTCTAGCATTGTTCGCTTGCTTCAACATGCTAATCATTTTATCTGTGATGCCATTTTTGATATCATCAAAATTGATGTTAAATCTATGTCTTTAGTTATTTTAGCTAGAAGAGCTTTGTGGCTCAAATATTGGAATGCTGAATTGGTATCTAAATCTAGATTACTATCTCTTTCTTTCCAATGTAATAAGTTATTTGGTTCTCAGTTGGATTCGATTATTTCGACTGTCACGGGGGGAAGGGAGTTTTTTGCCTCAGGATAAAAGACCTAAGGGTAAATCTAAAGCTTCTAACCGTTTTCGTTCCTTTCGACAAAATAAGGAACAGAAACCTAATCCTTCTCCCAAAGAATCTGGTTTCAATTGGAAACCTTCTTCAAGTTGGAGTAAATCCAAGCCGTTTAAGAAACCAAAGCCAGCCCCCAAGTGTGCATGAAGGTGCGGCCCTCATTCCAGCTCAGCTGGTAGGGGGCAGATAAAGATTCCTCAAAAAATGTGGGCAGATTCTATCAAAAATCAATGGATTCAGAGTATTGTCTCTCAAGGGTACCGAATAGGATTCAGAGTAAGACCTCCTGTGAGAAGATTTTTTTCTCTCACACATCCCAGCAAATCCAGTAAAGGCTCAGGCTTTTCTGAAGTGTGTTTCAGACCTGGAGTTCTCAGGGGTAATCATACCACTTCCGTTTCAGGAACAGGGTCTGGGGTTTTATTCAAATCTATTCATTGTCCCAAAGAAAGGAAATTCATTCAGGCCAGTTCTGGATCTGCAAATTTTGAATTGTTATGTAAGAGTGCCAACTTTCAAAATGATGACTATAAGGACTATTCTGCCTTTTATTCAGCAAGGGCATTATATGTACACAATAGACTTACAGGATGCATATCTTCATATTCCGATTCATCCAGACCACTATCAGTTTCTGAGATTCTCTTTTCTAGACAAGCATTATCAATTTGTCGCTCTTCCATTTGGCCTAGCGACAGCTCCAAGAATCTTTTCAAAGGTTCTTGGTGCCCTTCTCTCTGTAATCAGAGAATGGGGTATTGTGATGTTTCCTTATTTGGACGATATATTGGTACCAGCTCAGTCTTTACATTCTTTAGAATCTCGCACGAATCAACTAGTGTTGTTTCTTCAAAGACAGGAGGATCAATTTACCAAAAAGTTATTTGATTCCTCAGACAAGGGTCACCTTTTTAGGTGTCCATGGCTCTGTCTCTAACAGACAAGAGACGATTAAGATTGGTTTCAGCTTGTCGAAACCTTCAGTCTAAATCATTCCCTTCAGTAGCTATGTGCATGGAAGTTTTAGGTCTCATGACTGCAGCATCGGACGCGATCCCCTTTGCTCATTTGCAAATGAGTCCTCTCCAGCTTTATATGCTGAACCAATGGTGCAGGGATTATACAAAGATATCACAATTAATATCCTTAAATCCCAATGTTCGACTCTGTCTGACTTGGTGGTTAGATCACCATCATATAGTTCAAGGGGCCTCTTTTGTTTGTCCAACCTGGACTGTGATCACAACAGATGCAAGTCTTTCAGGCTGGGGAGCTGTCTGGGGATCTCTGACAGCCCAAGGGGTTTGGAAATCTCAAGAGGCGAGGTTACCAATCAATATTTTAGAACTCTGTGCTATTTTCAGGGTTCTTCAGGTTGGGCCTCTGTTGAAGAGAGAACCGTTCATTTGTTTTCAGACAGACAATATCACAACTGTGGCATATGTCAATCTTCGGGGTGGGACTCACAGTCCCCAAGCTATGAAAGAAGTATCTCGGATACTTGCTTGGGAGGAATCCAGCTCCTGTCTAATTTCTGTGGTTCATATCCCAGGTATAGACAATTGGGAAGTGGATTATGTCAGCTGTCAGACATTACATCCGGGGGAGTGGTCGCTCCATTCAGATGTGTTTTCTCAGATTGTTCAGATGTGGGGTCTTCCAGAAATAGATCTGATGGCTTCCCATCTAAACAAGAAACTTCCCAGGTACCTGTCCAGGTCCATGGATCCTCAGGCAGAAGCGGTGCATGCGTTAACAGTTCCTTGGTGTTACCAACCTACTTATATTTTCCCGCCTCTAGTTCTTCTTCCAAGAGTGATCTCCAAAATCATCATGGAACAATTGTTTGTGTTTCTAGTAGCTCCAGCATGGCCTCACAGGTTTTGGTATGTGGATCTTGTTCAGATGTCCAGTTGCCAACCTTGGCCATTTTAATTAAGGCCAGACCTTCTATCTCAAGGTCCGTTTTTCCATTAGGATCTCAAATCATTAAATTTGAAGGTATGGAAATTGAACGCCTATTGCTTAGTCATAGAGGTTTCTCTGACTCAGTGATTAATACTATGTTACAGGCTCGTAAATCTGTTTCTAGGAAGATTTATTATCGAGTTTGGAAGACATATTTCATGGCGTTTTTCTCATAAATTCTCCTTGCATTCTTTTAGAATTCCTACAATTTTAAAGTTTCTTCAGGATGGTTTGGATAAAGGTTTTTCTGCAATTCCTTGAAGGGACAAATCTCTGCTCTTTCTGTTTTATTACACAGAAAGAATGCTACGTTTCCTGATATTCAATGTTTTGTACAGGCTTTGGTCCGTATCAAGCCTGTCATTAAATCAATCTCTCCTCCTTGGAGTCTTAATTTGGTTTTGAAGGCTTTACAGGCTCCTCCGTTTGAGCCTATGCAGTCTTTGGACATTAAACTACTTTCTTAGAAAGTGTTGTTCCTTTTAGCCATCTCTTCTGCTAGAAGAGTTTCTGAATTATCTGCTATTTCTTGTGAATCTCCTTTTCTGATTTTCCATCAGGATAAGGCAGTTTTGCGGACTTCATTTAAATTTCTACCTAAGGTTGTGAATTCTAACAACATTAATAGAGAAATTGTTGTCCCTTCTTTGTATCCTAATCCTAAGAATTATTTGGAGAGATCCTTACATTCTTTGGATGTGGTAAGAGCTTTGAAATATTATGTTGAAGCTACTAAAGATTTCAGGAAGACTTCTAGTCTATTTGTTATCTCTTCTAGTTCTAGGAAAGGTCAGAAGGCTTCTGCCATTTCCTTGGCATCTTGATTAAAGCTTTTGATTCATCAGGCTTATTTGGAGTCGGGTCAGGCCCCGCCTCAGAGATTTACAGCTCATTCTACTAGATCAGTCTCCACGTGGGCTTTTAAGAATGAAGCTTCAGTTGATCAGATTTGCAAAGTAGCAACTTGGTCTTCTTTGCAAACATTTACTAAATTCTACCGTTTTGATGTATTTGCTTCTTCGGAAGCAGTTTTTGGTAGAAAAGTTTTTCAGGCAGCTGTTTTAGTTTGATTCCTCTGCTTATGTTTAAGTTTTTTCTTTTCATTATGAGAATAAACTTATATTTTGGGTTGTGGATTAATCTTTTTCAGCGGAAAATGGCTGTTATTATTTTATCGCTCCCTCTCTAGTGACTCTTCTGTGGAGTTCCACATCTTGGGTATTACTATCCCTTACGTCACTAGCTCATGGACTCTTGCCAATTACATGAAAGAAAACATAATTTATGTAAGAACTTACATGATAAATTAATTTCTTTCATATTGGCAAGAGTCCATGAGACCCACCCTTTTTATGGTGGTTATGATTTTTTGTATAAAGCACAATTCTTTCCAAATTGCTTTGTTGATGCTTTTTACTCCTTTCTTTATCACCCCACTACTTGGCTATTCGTTAAACTGAATTGTGGGTGTGGTGAGGGGTGTATTTATAAGCATTTTGAGATTTGGGAAACTTTGCCCCTCCTGGTAGGATTGTATATCCCATACGTCACTAGCTTATTGACTCTTGCCAATATGAAAGAAATGAATTTATCAGGTAAGTTCTTACATGAATTATGTTTTTCTCGTATGCTGTACACATTGTTGGTCTTAAATAAATAAATTTAAAAAAAATTAAAAAAGCTGACAAACTTTAGATCATTCGGCCCTTAGTCTGTAATGCTTTCCAGGCACAGGCAAAATTTTGGGATACGGCATTCGTCTGTTAAACAAATGCTGATTATGACTGCAGACAGTGGCTTTCGTTTCAGCACCGGATATATCAGTGTGAAAGAGCAACCCACAGAGATATGTGCAAATCCAGATATTAAGGTGTTGCACTCTCACACTGATATATCCGGCACCAAAACAAAATGAATGCCGCTGCCTGTAGCCATATTCGGCATTTCAAACGAATGCAAATCCTGAAATTTTACCCTTGCCTAGATTTTCGTACACTTAACAATGCCCTCAATGCTTATTCCTAGGTGTAGGAAAATGTTAACAAATTACCATAAAAAAGTATTTTTTTACACTTCTATTAATAAACCATAAAACATGGTGATTGAGGAATATCCCTAAAATTTGTGTAATAAAGAAACCATTACTTAAATGACCAGACATGTATTTTTTAAAAAAGTACTTAATCAAAATAGGAAACGATGGCCATGCCTTTTAACCCATTAAGGACCAGTTTGTATGTTAAAACAAACAATAGTTATATGTCTTCACAGAGGCATAACTAGAGACCCCAGGACCCTGGTGCAAGAATCCATAAAGGCCTCACTCATCAGTACGGTGTGAGACTTGCATTAGTTTCCACACATTATTTTATATATACTGTATATATACATACATGTATTTGTGGTTCTGCTCTTTCACCTATAATTATCAACCACCAGTAATGCATAGTAGTAAAGAAGACTGGACTCATTGGAATTTTTATTTTTACATTCCAAACTATATATTGGTGTAACATTCCAGGGGATATGTGGGTATATATATATATATATATATATATATATATATATATATATATATATATATATATATATATATATATATATATATATATATATATAAATAAATTAAATGCTTTTAGCATTGAGCACATAATGTATCACTGGTGGAGTGTGCTGCTCACTGACAAGTCTGGAGCATACCAACATATGCAGCTCTAGTGACATTGAGTTTGGCTGCTCTGTACGACTGATACAATATGGGCAGAATTTACCAGTGAAATACTAAGGTCTTGGCACAAGGTGCAATGTGAGTGTGGACATTAGAATTACATACACAGTGGCAGGGGTTTAGGATGTAAGAATGCCTAAAGCTATATCTCACCTACGGGTTATAAAGTATGAATGGGAGAACAGAACTCACAGCAATACAGAATGGTAGCCAGTGGGGCAGTCTGCAAGCACTAGTCAGCTCTCCTTGAGTTCTCACTAAAAATTAAAATGGCATCGAGTCCATGGTTGGGCAGGTCAGCCCATCTGCGGACTGCTATGATTGTTGAAGCAATCAGCCTATGACATGTGCAGTGCTGCAGAGTTTGGATCCCACCCCCCAAAAGAAATCCACGGCTGGCTTAGAGAATGGCTCCACCTCCACATAGGGCGCTCTCTAAGGGGATGTTTTTTACATGCCTCGCTTGTAGGTGTCTTAAGCTGCCCATGCCTGGCCTGCACAGTGGTGAAAGTGGAACTTCAGGGCCTGGACTCCCCAGCTGCTGCCCCCCCCCCTCAAGTGGCGGACCTCCAGTGCCCGGTCGCAACTTTTATCTTTTAGTGCACCCCATGGAGTCTATGGCGAGAAGAAGTTAGCACGCTTGCGATATTCAAAGTCCTGAAGTTAGCACACCTACATTTTTCCACTCGTGCACTAACTTTTTACATTCAACTTGTATGAATCCGACTGTGCTAAAACTTTAACTTGACCTTAGTAAGTGTGTGAGCAGTGGAGGAAATAGAGCACCACTTGTAATCTGGCCCAGATTTGGGAGACCATAACATATTAGTAGCTAGCTTTAACAAAAAAAAGTCTACTAACAAAAATAAAATGGAATGCATGGCTTGTATAAATAACTCACAGGATATAATCAAAGCAAAAGTAAAAATAAAATGCTGAATACAGTGGTGAGAAAATAATCACTTTGTCAAAGTGTTTGGTTGCAATACAATAAACTAACTCTAACACCTTTTATTGTTGGCAACTTTTTTCATTAGAGGTAAATATATTACTAAGTCAAATTTTTCTCAAATCTTTCACTTGACAGAGAGTTTCCAAACCTGAACTACTGATATAAACAGAGAAATATAGAACTGATTAAGAAATCTTATGTCCCTTCCTGAACTGGTTACCCTTTGCCTTCTAAATAGGGCAACTTCACATTGTTATGCAAATCTTCCCTTCAAGAGATTTAAACGCACACAAAAAGAAGTAATGACTGGCAAGTCCCTTTTATCTAAAATATCATAATTAAGTCTGCACATTTTGCTTTCAATATTGCAATATTTTTTAAAAATCAATGTAGCAATGTAGTTGTTCAATATATTCTCCATACTATTGTCCGTTGCTGACTGAAGATTGGGGAGTTATAAAATCATGGCTCCATTGAGTACCGTTTTAAAAATTAATTTTATTTCACAAGTGAAGATGGAATAATATACCCCAGACTTCCCCATCAGCATACGGTCATTATATATGTTACGGTACCAACTGTGTACCAAGGGTTAACCCCAGATGAACAATGTCCTGCATAGACAATCAGCAATTCACAACCCAGCCAGTTTCAGGTTTAAAACAGAATGACATTTATTAAAAGGCAGCACACAGATTTATACAGGTTTTTGACCCCCCCTCAGATGGGGGTTGAAAGAATGTTGTACATTAGATAAAAGGGAGAAGCGCCCTTGACATGATACAATAGAATTATATTACTTAAATACTTTACTTAGGCAGATAACAACTTAAACACATTTGGCTTGTCTTATCACCTAGCCTCTGTTCTCTGAGGGTGATTAAACAATGGCCTGTTTATTACTTAAATGTAATTATAGCACACAATAGCTGAGGCCAGAAAACCTGTCTTTATAAATTAGATTCTTAAAGCTAAACACAGTTAACTCTTTCAGTCCTGACAGAAGGGTCTGTCACATATCTCCCCCGTTGTGGAACACTCCGGCAGACCCGGCTTGACCCTTTGGCGGGTCAACCTGGGGATGACCGGACTAGGAGGTGGTAGGCATGTCAGTTTGCCAGGACAATCCATCTGTATTCCCGTTATGAGAGAGAATTCCTGTCCATACAAAGAAGGGTTCAACTTCCTCAGTGCCCAGACTAGGGCTAAACAGTCCTTCAAAATCCCATCAGCTTCTTTACGAGTTTTCTGTACCTGCTCTTTATAGGTATCCACAATCCCTTCATACTGACATAGGGTGCCCTTGAGTTGCTGCACCTCACTATGAGCCAGCGTCAGCTTCTCCTCAAGTGTCGCTAAGTTTGTCTTTAAGGTTTCATGTCCCACTCTCAAGCTGGTGTTTTCTGCAGTCTGTCGGTGCAGCTTGTCTAGCAGAGATTCACGTTCTAAACGTGCTTTTTCCTCTGCGCTCCTCTTCTCCTTCATCAGCGCATTGTAACGGGACCTCCACATATCAATAGCGGATAGAGATTTACTGAGCTCAGCGTCCTGGGGCTTAGCAGCAGGTGGGTCAGTCTCTGCTGCACAGATCTGGGCACGGGTAGTCACAGAGTTAACATCAGCGGGACCCATAGGAGCGTAGGCAGAAACAAGGGGGGCCAAGTCATTTCCAAGAAGAACATCAGCAGGTAAGTCCTTCTTGACCCCCACATTCACAGGTCTAGCGCCCACTCCCCAATCCAAATGTACCCTGGCAACAGGTAGGCTGAACACATCGCCCCTTGCTACCCTCACAGCCACAGTGTCTCCAGTGTACTGTTTCTCAGACACCAAGTTCTTTTGAAGCAAGGTCATGGTAGCACCAGTATCCCGTAGACCACTGACCTTCTTCCCATTCACTTTAACCAGTTGCCAGTTATTCCGGTGGGCAGCTTGCACAAGGTCTGCCTCATGTAGGATGCTCCAGCATTCTTGCGCCTCTACGTAGCGGGCCGCAGGCTGAGGATTACGTGGGATTCCGCCGGCAGGTCTTCTCCAGGACTGCGCTTGGTTCGCTGCGTTTAGGGGACACTCTGGTCTTTTGTGCCCTAGTTGCTTACATCCAAAGCATCGAATCGGTTGTGAGTAGCCCCGCAAATTGAACAGGGCTCTCTGAGGGTAGTTCGTGGCCGGAGGCCGTGTGGTATAGCGGTGCGCCGGGGTTTGGTAACTGGCAGCTGCTGGGGTGACTGGGGGTCTGTACTCCACTCTAGCAGGGGGCTTAGTGGTAGCAGTGTCCAGTTTGCGGGCATCCGTATACTCATCTGCCAAGCGAGCCGCTTCCTGCAGGGTGGAGGGTTTACGGTCCCGAACCCACTCTCGAACTCCTGCGGGTAACTTGTCGAAGCAATGTTCCAACAGGAATAGCTGCAGCACCTCTTCCCCAGATATGGCTTGGCACCCCGCTATCCAGTGAGCTGCTGTGCGGTGCACCTTACATGCCCACTCAAGGTAGGAATCTCCAGCTAATTTAACAGTGTCTCTGAACCGCCTCCGGTATGCCTCCGGTGTAACCGCATACCTGGAGAGCAGAGCCTCTTTTACCGTATTATAATCCCTGACTTCCTCATCTGGAATGGCCCGAAAAGCCTCTCTGGCCCGGCCGGATAATTTTCCAGATAATATCGTGACCCAGTCCTCTGCGGGTACCTTGTGTAGTGCACATTGCCTCTCAAAATCCGCAAGGTACCCATCAATCTCTCCTTCTGTTTCCAGGAAGTTTTTAAAAACTGCAAAATTTACTTTTCTCTTTTCCATCTTAGTCAGTATTGTAATAATCCCCCTCTTCCTGAGGTTACTGGCTTGTGTAGTTGCTCTTCTGGGCGATAAGGTTCATTCCGTCGCTGCCACCAATGTTACGGTACCAACTGTGTACCAAGGGTTAACCCCAGATGAACAATGTCCTGCATAGACAATCAGCAATTCACAACCCAGCCAGTTTCAGGTTTAAAACAGAATGACATTTATTAAAAGGCAGCACACAGATTTATACAGGTTTTTGACCCCCCCTCAGATGGGGGTTGAAAGAATGTTGTACATTAGATAAAAGGGAGAAGCGCCCTTGACATGATACAATAGAATTATATTACTTAAATACTTTACTTAGGCAGATAACAACTTAAACACATTTGGCTTGTCTTATCACCTAGCCTCTGTTCTCTGAGGGTGATTAAACAATGGCCTGTTTATTACTTAAATGTAATTATAGCACACAATAGCTGAGGCCAGAAAACCTGTCTTTATAAATTAGATTCTTAAAGCTAAACACAGTTAACTCTTTCAGTCCTGACAGAAGGGTCTGTCACAATATACTTATATAATTAATTATATAATAATGATATAATTATATTTGTCTGTCTAGTTGTTTCTCATTTGTTTACATCATGTGAGCGTCCTTAAGGGAAATTTGTAAAACATTGATTGGCTGGGTGTTGCCCTTGTGATAGTCTTAGAAGCTACAACTGGCCTCATGATTGACTGCTTGAGTTTACATTCATGATGATGATAAGAGCAACACTAGTATTATGGGGTGTGTAAGGATACAATTGAATGTTTAGCATTTAATTGGTTTAATACATTCAAGGGGTAGAACCCCACAACGATTCTAATAATCAATAGGGCCCTAAGCCTTTTCACAACAGCTTCCCTTTTGAAAAAGATTTTTGAAAAAATCTGGAAAGCACGGACGAAACACTTAAGGATGAAGGAGCTTACAAACTGTTTACCCCAACTTTGTGTATGTGGTGGTGACTAGCACCGAGGAATTGTCTGTAGCCAGCCAGAAGAAAAAGAGGAGCCTCCCTGGGACTGAGCTGAATCAGGAAGCAGACGGATGCCTCTGGCCATCACTTCGACTATTTTATGTGCAAACTGACATATTTTATTGTGAGTGCCATCAGTGTAGCGTGTTTTCTTTTCTTATTAAATTATTTCAGTTCAGTCAGGGATGCGTTTTTTTGTTCTTATTTTTGTAGATATTTGGAATTAGAAGACCGGACTATGGGTCTTTTTACGAAGAAATTGGCATCGCTTAAAGAATCACTAATACTGCACTTTGGAGTCACTTTTTCTTTTTAACCATCCAAAGGGAATTAGAGTCTACAAAGACATTGGATTTAAGAACTATTACACAAAGGGATGGTTCTCTGTTTCTAATCTTTGTTTCTATTTTTACCCTTGTTTTTACACATATTGGCATCTACTTTCTTGCATTCAACGGCACCAATACGCTCACCTAAGTTCGCCTAACATCGCTGCCGTGGACCTGAATATGTTCTCCAAAGTTACCAAAAAAGCTGTCAAAAAGCCGCGCACCAAGTATGGGGCGATGAGCAGCGGACTGTTGTTAACTAACAGTCATCAATTTCACTGCTCTTCGGCTTTTTACAGCTTTCTTGGTACCCTGTCACTAAACACCCACACTATACTATACTGTTTGCCCCCTAAACCGCCCCTCCCGGACCCCACCGCAACTCTAATAAAGAGTTTACCCCCTAAACCGCCACTCCCGGACCCCGCTGCAACTCTAATAAATGTATTAACCCCTAAACCGCCGCTCCTGGAGCCCACCGCAACTCTAATAAATGTATTAACCCCTAAACCGCCGCTCCTGGAGCCCACCGCAACTCTAATAAATGTATTAACCCCTAAACTGCCACTCCCAGAGCCCCCAGCAACTCTAATAAATGTATTAACCCCTAAACCGCCGCTCACGGAGCCCACCGCCACCTACATTATACATATTAACCCCTAATCGTCTAACCCTAAACCTAACACCCACTAACTTAAATATAATTTAAATAAATCAAAATAAATTATTCCTATTTAAAACTAAATACTTACCTTACTTAAAATAAACCCTAAGATAGCTACAATATAACTAATAGTTACATTGTAGCTATCTTAGGGTTTATTTTTATTTTACAGGCAACTTTGTATTTATTTTAACTAGGTAGAATAGTTATTAAATAGTTATTAACTATTTAATAACTTCCTAGTTAAAATAAATACAAATATTCCTGTAAAATAAAACCTAACCTAAGTTACAATTACCTAACACTACACTATAATTAAATAAATTCCCTAAACTAAATACAATTAAATACAATTAAAAACAATTATCTAAAGTACAAACCCCCCCCCCCCACTAAATTACAGAAAATAATAAAATAATTACAAGTTTTTAAAACTAATTACACCTAATCTAATCCCCTTAATAAAATAAAAAAGCCCCCCAAAATAATAAAAAGCCCTACCCTATACTAAATTACGAATAGCCCTTAAAAGGGCCTTTTGCGGGGCATTGCCCCAAAGTAATCAGCTCTTTTACCTGTAAAAAAAAAAGTACAATGCCCCCTCCCAACATTAAAACCCACCACCCAACCCTACTCTAAAACCCACACAATACCCCCTTAATAAAACCTAACACTAACCCCTTGAAGATCACCCTACCTTGAGACGTCTTCACCCAACTGGGCCGAAGTCCTCAACGAAGCCGGGCAAAGTGGTCCTCCAGACGGGCAGAAGTCTTCATCCAAGCCGGAAAGAAGAGGTCCTCCAGACGGGCACAAGTCTTCATCTAAGCCGGGAAGAAGAGGTCCTCCAGACGGGCACAAGTCTTCATCCAGGCGGCATCTTCTATCTTCATCCATCCGGCGCGGAGCGGCTCCATCTTCAAGACATCCGAAGCGGAGCATCCACTTCTAACGACATCCGATGACTGAATGACGGTTCCTTTAAATGACGTCATCCAAGATGGCGTCCCTTGAATTCCGATTGGCTGATAGAATTCTATCAGCCAATCGGAATTAAGGTAGGAAAAATCCTATTGGCTGATGCAATCAGCCAAAAGGATTGAACCTCAATCCTTTTGGCTGATCGGATTGAGCTTGCATTCTAATGGCTGATTTATTTAAATTATATTTAAGTTAGGGGGTGTTAGGGTTAGTGTTAGACTTAGGTTTAGGGGTTAATACATTTAATATAGTGGCGGCAGTGTAGGGGGGGGCAGATTAGGGGTTAATAAATATAATCTAGGTGGCAGCGGTGTAGGGGGGCAGATTAGGGGTTAATAAATATAATGTAGGTGGTGGCGGTGTAGGGGGGGCAGGTTAGGGGTTAATAAGAATAATGTAGGTGGCGGTGGGCTCCGGGAGCAGCGGTTTAGGGGTTAAACACTTTATTTAGTTGTGGTGGGGTCTGGGAGCGGCAGTTTAGGGGTTAATAAGTATAATGTAGGTAGCGGCGGTGTAGGGGGGGCAGATTAGGGGTGTATGTTAGGGTGTTAGGTGTAGACATTACCATAGGAATCAATGGGATATCGGGCAGCAGCGAACATGAGCTCTCGCTGCTTTCCGACTCCAATTGATTCCTATGGTATCCGCGGCCTCCAGGGCGGCGGATGGAAAACTAGGTACGCTGGGCCGGAAAAGTGCCGAGCGTACCTGCTAGTTATTTGATAACTAGCAAAAGTAGTCAGATAGTGCCGAACTTGCATTCGGAACATCAGTAGTGATGTAAGCATCGATCTGTGTCGGACTGAGTCCGGCGGATCGTATGTTACATCACTAAATTCTACTTTTGCCGGTCTGTAGGGTTTGATAACTAAGGCGAATCAGGCTCGCCACAAATACGCTGCGGAATTCCAGCGTATTTGCGGTTGACGGCTTGATAAATACATGCCATTATATTTGAATTTCATTTATCTTAGTGCACTAACTGCTGCTGTGCATTTAGCGCTTTAGTGCATTTAGACAGCTAGATTATGAGTTATGCACGCTATAGGGAAATTGACGAATGCAACAAAAGTTGCGTTAGTTAACCCCCTATAGCGCAGCCGTTACAAGTTTTTAAAAACCCTGCTTGTGGGTGTGATATGGTGCTTTTAAGCTCCATACCGCACCAAAAACAAGCACTGTTTTGACGTGCTCATGCGCGCTTTCCCCGTAGACATCAATGGGGAGAGCGGGTCACAAAAACACCTGTGATCACGGAATTAAAAAAAGCACTATAACTCAGCCCCATTGATGTCTATGGGGAAAAAAACTAACGTTTAAAACTAACACCCTGACATAAACACCAAGTCTAAACACCCCTAATCTGCTGCCTTGACATCGCCGGCACCTACAAAATATTATTAACCCTTAATCTGTCGCCCCCAATATCGCCGCCACCTAAATAAAACTATTAACCCCTAATCTGCCGCTCCCGATATCGCTGCCACTATACTAAAGTTATTAACCCCTATTCCCCTGCACCCCAACATCGCCCACACTATAATAAATATATTAACCCCTATTCTGCCACTCCCCGACATCGCTGCAACTAAATTAAGCTATTAACCCCTAAACCTCTGGCCTCCCACATCTCTACCACTAAATAAACCTATTAACCACTAAACCGCCAGCCCCCCACATCGCAACAACCTAAATTAAACTATATTAAACCCTAACCCTAACGTAACCCTAACCCTAACTCTAAACCTAACCACAACCCTAGCCCTAACACCCCCTAACTTTAACATAATTAAAATAGAGCTAAATTAAACTTACAATTATTAACTTTATAATTCCTATTTAAAACTAAATACATACTTACCAGTAAAATAAAGCCTAAGCTAGCTACAATATAACTAATAGTTATATTGTAGCTAGCTTAGGTTTTATTTTTATTTCACAAGTAAGTTTGTATTTATTTTAGCTAGGTAGACTAGTTAGTAAATAGTTATTAACTATTGAATAACTACCTAGTTAAAATAAATACAAACCTAAGCTAGCTTACACTAAAACCTAACATTACAAAAAATAACAAACACTAAAATTACTAAAAATAAAAAACCTACCATTACAAAAAATAACAAACGAAATTATCCAAAATAAAAATATCCTTTTAAAAAATTTTTTTTTTTAAAAACACCCAAAAATAAAAAAGACTAATCTAAAATAAACTACCAAGGAAATCCTTAAAAGGGTCTTTTTTGTGTGCCCTTAAAAGGGCCTTTTGTATGGCATTGCCCTAAAGTTAAAAGCTCTTTTGACACCCAAACCCACAAAATAAAAATAAAGTAAATCCTAATCTACCCATTGCCCTGAAAATGGCATTTGTATGGGCATTGCCCTTAAAAGGGCATTTAGCTCTTTTGCTGCCCAATCCCTAATCTAAAAATAAAAACCCACCCCAAAACGAAAAAAATACATTACACAAAATAGCAAACAAATTATCAAAAATAAACACATTATTCCTATTCTAATACCCATTAAAAAAATTTTTTTTATCTAGAATAAACTACCAATAGCCTTTAAAAGGGCCTTTTCTAGGGTATTGTCCTAAGTTAAACAGCTCTTTTACCTGGAAAAAAAAATACAAACACCCACTAACATTACAAACCCCCACCCCCCCCCACCCCAAACCCAAAAAATAAACAAATAAAACTATCTAAAAAACATAAGCTAACCATTGCCCTAAAAAGGGCATTTGTATGAGCATTGCCCTTAAAAGGGCATTTAGCTCTTTTACAAGCCCAAACCCTAAACTAAAAAAAAAAACACCTAAAAAAACCTAAGACTAACCCCCGACGATCCACTTACAGTTTTTGAAGTCCCGCTTGAACGATCTTCATCCAGGAGGCAAAATATCTTCATCCAGACGTCCTCTTCCATCTTCATCCAGGCGGCATCTTCTATTTTGATCCCGGCGGCACAGAGTGGGTCCATCCTGAAGGCATCCGATGCAGAGCATCCCCTTTGTACGGTCGCCGCCATACACTGAATCTTCAATGCAAGGTACACGATTCAAGATGGGGTCCCTTGCATTCCTATTGGCTGAAAACTTTAAATCAGCCAACAGGAATTAGAGCTGCTAAAATCCTATTGGCTGTTCAAATCAGCCAATAGGATTAAAGCAGCTCTCATTCTATTGCTGGGATCAAGATAGAAGATGCCGCCTGGATAAAGATAGAAGAGGCTGCCTGGATGAAGACTTCTCTCCGCCTGGATGAGGACTTCGCCACCTGGATGAAGATAGAAGAGGCCATAAGGATAAAGACTTCTTGCCACCTGGATGAAGATCGTTCAAGCGGAACTTCAAAAACTGTAAGTGGATCTTTGGGGGTTAATGATTGGTTTTTTGGGTGTTTTTTTTTTTTAGTTTAGGATTTGGGCTTGTAAAAGAGCTAAATGCCATTTTATGGGGAATGCCCATCCAAATGCCCTTTTCAGGGCAATGGGTAGCTTAGGTTTTTTTTTAGAGTTAGGTTTTTTTATTTTGGGGGGTTGGTTGGGTGGTGGGTTTTACTGTTGGGGGAGTCTTTTTATTTATTATTTACAGGTTAAAGAGCTGTTTAACTTAGGGTAATGCCCTACAAAAGGCCCTTTTATGGGCTATTGGTAGTTTATTGTAGGCTAGGGTTTTTTTATTTTTGGTGGGCTTTTTTTATTTTGATAGGGCTATTAGATTAGGTATAATTCTTTTTTATTTTGGATAATTTCGTTTGTTATTTTTCGTAATTTAGTGTTTGTTATTTTTTGTAATTTAGTCTTTTTTATATTTTGTAATTAGATAGTTTGTAATTTTTAGAGTAGTGTTAGGATTTTTTTTAATGTGTAGTTTAGTTTTATTTAATTGGTAATTAGTTTAATTTTAGTTAAATAGTTATATTAGTTTAATTGTTAGTTTAAACTTAGTTCTTTTAATTTGACAGGTAAGTTTTAATTTAATTTTAATCTAAAGTTAGGGGGCGCTAGGTTTAGGGGTTAGTAGTTTAATTTAGTTTATTGCAATGTGGGGGGCTTTTGGTTTAGGGGTTAATAGTTTATTTTAGTATATTTCGTTGTGAGGGCTTGCGGTTTACGGGTTAGTAGGTTTATTATAGTGGCGGTGGTGTAGGGCTTACTAACATAAGTATAGTGGTGACGATGTGGGCGGATGGCAGATTAGGGGTTAATAATATTTCAATAGTGTTTGCGATGCAGGAGAGTGGTGGTTTAGGGGCTAATACATTTATTATAGTGGTGACGATGTCGGGGAGCGGTGGAATAGGGGTTAATTATTTTTAGTGGAGGCAATGTCGGGAGCGGCAGATTAGGGGTTAATAAATTTAATATTGTGTTTAGCGATGCGGGAGGGCTTTAGTTTAGGGGTTAATAGGTAGTTTATGCGTGTTTAGTGTACAGTGTAGCAGATTAGTTATTAGTTTTATGTTACAGATTTGTAGCGTAAAACTCATAACTACTGCTTTTAGATGGGGTTATGGATCTTGTCGTTTTAGGCTGTAACGCAGGGTTTTTTAGCCTCAACACAAAACTCGTAATGGCAGCACTATGGAAGTCCCATGAAAAAACGTAATTTTTATGTGTGTGGGACTGATGTTGCGTTACAGGTTAAAAGGCTTGCGGTACAGCTACACCAACAAGACTTGTAATGGCTGCAGTGCTGTTTTAACGCTGAAATTGCCATTTTTTCAGCATTAAAACATGAACGCACAACTCGTAATCTAGCTGTGTTTCTTTATTTATACAGTGTCTCACAAAAGTGAGTACACCCCTCACATTTTTGTAAATGTTTTATTATATATTTTCATGTGATAACACTGAAGAAATGACACTTTGCTACAATGTAAAGTAGTGAGTGTACAGCCTGTATAACAGTGTAAATTTGCTGTCCCCTCAAAATAACAAAACACAGCCATTAATGTCTAAACCTTTAGCAACAAAAGTGAGTACACCCCTAAGTGGAAATGTCCAAATGGGCCCAATTAGCCATTTTCCCTCCCCGGTGTCATGAGACTCGTTAGTGTTACAAGGTCTCAGGTGTGAATGGGGAGCAGGTGTGTTAAATTTAGTGTTATTGCTCTCACACTCTCTCATACTGGTCACTGGAAGTTCAACAGGGCACCTCATGGCAAAGAACTCTCTGAGGATCTGAAAAAAGTATTGTTGCTCTTCATAAAGATGGCCTAGGCTATAAGAAGATTGCCAAGACACTGAAACTGAGCTGCAGCACAGTGGGCAAGACCATACAGCGATTTCACAGGACAGGTTCCACTCAGAAAAGGCCTTGCCATGGCCGACCAAAGAAGTTGAGTGCACGTGCTCAGTGTCATATCCAGAGGTTGTCTTTAGGAAATAGATGTATGAGTGCTGCCAGCATTGCTGCAGAGGTTGAAGGGGTGGGGGGTCAGCCTGTCAGTGTTCAGACCATACGCGGCACACTGCATCAAATTGGTCTGCATCGCTGTCATTGCAGAAGGAAGCCTCTTCTAAAGATGATGCACAAGAAAGCCTGCAAACAGTTTGCTGAAGACAAGCAGACTAAAGACATGGATTACTGATAAATAAGATAAACTTATTTGGTTCAGATGGTGTCAAGTGTGTGTGACGGCAACCAGGTGAGGAGTAAAAAGACAAGTGTGTTTTGCCTACAGCCAAGTATGGTGGTGGGAGTGTCATGGTCTGGGCCTGCATGAGTGCTGCCGGCACTGGGGAGCTACAGTTCATAGAGGGAACCATGAATGCCAACAGCTACTGTGACATACTGAAGCAGAGCATGATCCCCTCCCTTTGGAGACTGGGCCGCAGGGCAGTATTCCGAAATAAAGACCCCAAACCCACCTCCAAGATGACCACTGCCTTGCTGAAGAGGACTCCAGTGGCAACCTGGGAAGCTCTGGTGAACTCCATGCCCAAGAGGGTTAAGACAGTGCTGGAAAATAATGGTGGCCACACAAAATATTGACACTTTGGGCCCTATTTGGACAATTCCACTTAGAGGTGTACTCACTTTTGTTGCCAATAGTTTAGACATCAATGGCTGTGTGTTGAGTTATTTTAAGGGGACAGCAAATTAACATTGTTATACATGCTCTACACTCACTACTTTACATTGTAGCAAAGTGTCATTTATTTAGTGTTGTCACATGAAAAGATATAATAAAATATTTACAAAAATGTACTCACTTTTGTGAGATACTGTATTTAAGTATGTCTATAACACAAGAAAATATTGTAAAAGCAATTCAAAGTTCAATTTTAAATAAAGAACCCGGATCCCACCAACTCTCAGAAGAATTTTGCAAATTATTAAAAGATTTCGCCAATACTCTTACTTTTATTTAATAATTATTATATACAAAATTATATATCAGTCCCATATTTTATGTCATCAGTAATAACACAAGTTTTAAAAAATTACCTGGACCCAGAGTCAATTGACTCCTATAGACCAATCTCTCTCCTAAATAATGACTTTACATTTTTAACTTCAATTCTGACAAATAGACTTAAAAATGTTCTAGATAAACATCTGATTCATAAAGATCAGACTGGTTTTTAAGTATGGAAGGAATGCCACAAAAAATATGCGTAAGGTATTGTTATCAATAGAAAAGTTTTCTATCTTAAAGACTAATTTGAAGTTGGATGTTGCATTAATCATTATTGATGCTAAGAAGGCGTTTAATTCGATTTCATAGGACCACCTATTAACAGTCAGCTAGATTACGAGTTTTACGTTATGAGGGGTGCGGTACTAACTTGCACGTTATTGTCACCGCTCACTTTCCTACAGCGCTGGTATTACAGGTTTTTACAAACCTGGCGTAGTGAGCGTAGAGCAAAATTGAGCTCCATACCGCACTCCAATACCAGCGCTGCTTAAGTCAGCGGTGAGCTGGTTGTACGTGCTCGTGCGTGATTTTCCCATGGACATCAATGGGGAGAGCCGGCTAAAAAAAAAGCCTAACACCTGCAATAAAGCAGCGTAAAGCTCCATAACGCAGCCCCATTGATTCCTATGGGGAAACACATTTTATGTTTACACCTAACACCCTAACATGAACCCCGAGTCTAAACACCCCTAATCTTACACTTATTAACTCCTTATCTGCCACCCTCGACATTGTCAACACCTACATTATATTTATTAACCCCTAATCTGCCGTTCCAGACATCACCACCACCTACATTATACTTATTAACCCCTAATCTGCTGCCCCCAAAATCGCAGACACCTACATTATATTTATTAACCCCTAATCTCCCTCCCCCAATATCGCCGCAACTACCTACATTTATTAACTCCTAATCTACCGCCCCCAATGTCACCGCCACTTTAATAAACATATTAACCCCTAAACCGCCGCACTCCCGCATCACAAACACTAGTTAAATATTATTAACCCCTAATCTGCCATTCCCAATGTCGCCGCCACTATATTAAATTTATTAACCCCTAAACCTAAGTCTAACCCTAACACCCCCTAACTTAAATATAATTAAAATAAATCTAAATAAAACCTACTATTAATAACTAAATTCTTACCTATAAAATAAACCCTAAGCTAGCTACAATATAACTAATAGTTACATTGTATCTAGCTTATGGTTTATTTTTATTTTACAGGCAAGTTTGTATTTATTTTAACTAGGTAGAATAGTTACTAAATAGTTATTAACTATTTACTAACTACCTAGCTAAAATAAATAAAAATTGACCTGTAAAATAAAACCTAACCTGTCTTACACTAATACCTAACATTACAATACAATTAAATAAATTCCCTAAATTAAATACAATTAACTAAATTCAATACAATTAGCTAAATTACAAAAAAAAAACCCCCACTAAATTACAGAAAATAAAAAACAAATTACAAGGGCCTTTTGCGGGGGATTGCCCCAAAGAAATCAGCTCTTTTACCTGTAAAAAAAAAAAACAACAACCCCCCCAACAGTAAAACCCACCACCCACCCAACCAACCCCCCAAATAAAACCCTAACTAAAAAACCTAAGCTCCCCATTGCCCTGAAAAGGGCATTTGGATGGGCATTGCCCTTAAAAAGGCATTTTGCTCAATTGCGGCCCAAACCCCTAATCTAAAAATAAAACCCACCCAATACACCCTTAAAAAATCCTAACACTAACCCCTGACGATCCACTTACAGTTTTGAAGAGCCGACATCCATCCTCAACGAAGCCGGGAGAAGTGCTCATCCAAGCGGCAAGATGTCCTCAATGAAGCCGGCAGAAATGGTCCTCAAATCAGCCAATAGAATGTGAGCTCAATCCTATTGGCTAATTGGATCAGCCAATAGGATTGAAGTTCAATCCTATTGGCTGATTGCATAGGTCAATAGGATTTTTTCAACCTTAATTCCGATTAGCTGATAGAATTCTATCAGCCAATCGGAATCTAAGGGACGCCATCTTGGATGACGTCATTTAAAGGAACCTTCATTCCAGAAGAAGACGTCGATTGAAGAGGATGCTCCGTGCCGGATGTCTTGAAGATGGAGCCGTTCCGCGTCTGAAGGATGAAGATAGAAGATACCGTCTGGGTAAAGACTTCTGCCCGTCTGGAGGACCACTTCTTCTGGCTTCATTGAGGACATCTTGCCGCTTGGATGAAGGCTTCTCCCGGCTTCATTGAGGATGGATGTCGGATCTTCAAAACTGTAAGTGGATCTTCGGGGGTTAGTGTTAGGCTTTTTTAAGGGTGTATTGGGTGGGTTTTATTTTTAGATTAGGGGTTTGGGCCGCAATAGAGCTAAATGCCCTTTTAACGGCAATGCCAATTCAAATGCCCTTTTCAGGGCAATGGGGAGCTTAGGTTTTTTTAGTTAGGGTTTTATTTGGGGGGTTGGTTGTGTGGGTGGTGGGTTTATCTGTTGGGGGGTTGTTTGTATTTTTTTACAGGTAAAAGAGCTGATTTCTTTGGGGCACTGCCCCGCAAAAGGCCCTTTTAAGGGCTATTGGTAGTTTAGTTTTGGCTAGGGGTTTTTTTATTTTGGGGGGCTTTTTTATTTTGATAGGGCTATTAGATTAGGTGTACTTAGTTTAAAGATCTTGTAATTTGTTTTTTATTTTCTGTAATTTAGTGTTTGTTTTTTTTGTAATTTAGCTAATTGTATTGAATTTAGTTAATTGTATTTAATTTAAGGAATTTAATTGTACTGTAATGTTAGGTGTTAGTGTAAGACAGGTTAGGTTTTATTTTACATGTCAATTTGTATTTATTTTAGCTAGGTAGTTAGTAAATAGTTAATAACTATTTAGTAACTATTCTACCTAGTTAAAATAAATACAAACTTGCCTGTAAAATAAAAATAAACCCTAAGCTAGATACAATGTAAATATTAGTTATATTGTAGCTATCTTAGGGTTTGTTTTACAGAAAAGTATTTAGTTTTAAATAGGAATTATTTAGTTATTAATAGTAGGTTTTATTTAGATGTATTTTAATTTTATTTAAGTTAGGGGATATTAGGGTTAGGGTTAGGTTTAGGGGTTAATAAATTTAATATTGTGGTCGCGATGTTAGGGACGGCAGATTAGGGGTTAATAAATGTAGATAGGTGGCGGTAAAGTTAGGGACAGCAGATTAGGGGTTAATAATAATTAACTATTGTTTGCGATGCGGGAGTGCAGCGGTTTAGGGGTTAATATGTTTCTTATAATGGTGGCGATGTCGGGAGTGGCAGATTAGGGGTTAATAATTTTATTTTAGTGTTTGCGATGCGGGAGGGCCTCGGTTTAGGGGTTAATAGGTGGTTTATGGGTGTCAGTGTAATTTTTAGCACTTTAGTTATGAGTTTTATGCTACGGCTTTGTAGCGTAAAACTCATAACTACTGACTTTAGAATGCGGTACGAATCTTGACGGGATAGGCTGTACCGCTCACTTTTTGGCCTCCCAGGACAAGCTCGTAATACTGGTCCCATAGAAAAAAGACTATATGCAATTTACGTAAGTTGATTTGCGGTAAGGCCAAAAAAGTGTGCAGTGCCCCTAAATCTGCAAGACTCGTAATACCAGCGGTAGTAAAAAAGCAGCGTTATGAGGCTTAACGCTGCTTTTTCACTATAAGGCAAAACTCGTAATCTAGCCAATAGTTAGACAATTTTGGCCTTCTAGGACACTAAGGCCTAGATTTGGAGTTCGGCGGTAGCCGTCAAAACCAGCGTTAGAGGCTCCTAACGCTGGTTTTGGGCGCCCGCTGGTATTTGGAGTCAGTGATTAAAGGGTCTAACGCTCACTTTTCAGCCGCGACTTTTCCATACCGCAGATCCCCCTACGCCATTTGCGTAGCCTATCTTTTCAATGGGATCTTTCTAATGCTGGTATTTAGAGTCGTTTCTGAAGTGAGCGTTAGAGCTCTAACGACAAGATTCCAGCCGCCTGAAAATAGCAGGAGTTAAGAGCTTTCTGGCTAACGCCGGTTTATAAAGCTCTTAACTACTGTACCCTAAAGTACACTAACACCCATAAACTACCTATGTACCCCTAAACCGAGGTCCCCCCACACCGCCGCCACTCGATTAAAATTTGTAACCCCTAATCTGCCGACCGCCACCTACGTTATACTTATGTACCCCTAATCTGCTGCCCCTAACCCCGCCGACCCCTGTATTATATTTATTAACCCCTAACCTGCCCCCCACAACATCGCCGCCAGCTACTTAAAATAATTAACCCCTAATCTTCCGACCGCAAAGCGCCGCCACCTACGTTATCCCTATGTACCCCTAATCTGCTACCCCTAACACCGCCGACCCCTATATTATATTTATTAACCCCTAATCTGCCCCCCACAACGTCGCCGACACCTGCCTACACTTATTAACCCCTAATCTGCCGAGCGGACCTGAGCGCTACTATAATAAAGTTATTAACCCCTAATCCGCCTCACTAACCCTATCATAAATAGTATTAACCCCTAATCTGCCCTCCCTAACATCGCCGACACCTACCTTCAATTATTAACCCCTAATCTTCCGATCGGAGCTCACCGCTATTCTAATAAATTTATTAACCCCTAAAGCTAAGTCTAACCCTAACACTAACACCCCCCTAAGTTAAATATAATTTTTATCTAACGAAATAAATTAACTCTTATTAAATAAATGATTCCTATTTAAAGCTAAATACTTACCTGTAAAATAAACCCTAATATAGCTACAATATAAATTATAATTATATTATAGCTATTTTAGGATTAATATTTATTTTACAGGCAACTTTGTAATTATTTTAACCAGGTACAATAGCTATTAAATAGTTATTTACTATTTAATAGTTACCTAGTTAAAATAATAACAAATTTACCTGTAAAATAAATCCTAACCTAAGATATAATTAAACCTAACACTACCCTATCAATAAATTAATTAAATAAACTACCTACAATTACCTACAATTAACCTAACACTACACTATCAATAAATTAATTAAACACAATTCCTACAAATAAATACAATTAAATAAACTAGCTAAAGTACAAAAAATAAAAAAGAACTAAGTTACAGAAAATAAAAAAATATTTACAAACATAAGAAAAATATTACAACAATTTTAAACTAATTACACCTACTCTAAGCCCCCTAATAAAATAACAA
This sequence comes from Bombina bombina, assembly GCF_027579735.1. Classification (NCBI taxonomy): domain Eukaryota; kingdom Metazoa; phylum Chordata; class Amphibia; order Anura; family Bombinatoridae; genus Bombina; species Bombina bombina. The sequence goes on from NC_069504.1 coordinate 356,564,439, forward strand.
AGCCCCCCAAAATAAAAAATTCCCTACCCTATTCTAAATTAAAAAAGTTACAAGCTCTTTTACCTTACCAGCCCTGAACAGGGCCCTTTGCGGGGCATGCCCCAAGAAGTTCAGCTCTTTTGCCTGTAAAAAAAAACATACAATACCCCCCCCCAACATTACAACCCACCACCCACATACCCCTAATCTAACCCAAACCCCCCTTAAATAAACCTAACACTAATCCCCTGAAGATCTTCCTACCTTGTCTTCACCATCCAGGTATCACCGATCCGTCCTGGCTCCAAGATCTTCATCCAACCCAAGCGGGGGTTGGCGATCCATAATCCGGTGCTGAAGAGGTCCAGAAGAGGCTCCAAAGTCTTCCTCCTATCCGGCAAGAAGAGGACATCCGGACCGGCAAACATCTTCTCCAAGCGGCATCTTCGATCTTCTTCCATCCGGAGCGAAGCGGCAGGATCCTGAAGACCTCCAGCGCGGAACATCCATCCGGACCGACGACTGAACGACGAATGACTGTTCCTTTAAGGGACGTCATCCAAGATGGCGTCCCTCGAATTCCGATTGGCTGATAGGATTCTATCAGCCAATCGGAATTAAGGTAGGAATTTTCTGATTGGCTGATGGAATCAGCCAATCAGAATCTAGTTCAATCCGATTGGCCGATCCAATCAGCCAATCAGATTGAGCTCGCATTCTATTGGCTGATCGGAACAGCCAATAGAATGCGAGCTCAATCTGATTGGCTGATTGGATCAGCCAATCGGATTGAACTTGATTCTGATTGGCTGATTCCATCAGCCAATCAGAAAATTCCTACCTTAATTCCGATTGGCTGATAGAATCCTATCAGCCAATCGGAATTCGAGGGACGCCATCTTGGATGACGTCCCTTAAAGGAACAGTCATTCGTCGTTCAGTCGTCGGTCCGGATGGATGTTCCACGCTGGAGGTCTTCAGGATCCTGCCGCTTCGCTCCGGATGGAAGAAGATCGAAGATGCCGCTTGGAGAAGATGTTTGCCGGTCCGGATGTCCTCTTCTTGCCGGATAGGAGGAAGACTTTGGAGCCTCTTCTGGACCTCTTCAGCACCGGATTATGGATCGCCAACCCCCGCTTGGGTTGGATGAAGATCTTGGAGCCAGGACGGATCGGTGATACCTGGATGGTGAAGACAAGGTAGGAAGATCTTCAGGGGATTAGTGTTAGGTTTATTTAAGGGGGGTTTGGGTTAGATTAGGGGTATGTGGGTGGTGGGTTGTAATGTTGGGGGGGGGGTATTGTATGTTTTTTTTTAGAGGCAAAAGAGCTGAACTTCTTGGGGCATGCCCCACAAAGGGCCCTGTTCAGGGCTGGTAAGGTAAAAGAGCTTGTAACTTTTTTAATTTAGAATAGGGTAGGGAATTTTTTATTTTGGGGGGCTTTGTTATTTTATTAGGGGGCTTAGAGTAGGTGTAATTAGTTTAAAATTGTTGTAATATTTTTCTTATGTTTGTAAATATTTTTTTATTTTCTGTAACTTAGTTCTTTTTTATTTTTTGTACTTTAGCTAGTTTATTTAATTGTATTTATTTGTAGGAATTGTGTTTAATTAATTTATTGATAGTGTAGTGTTAGGTTAATTGTAGGTAATTGTAGGTAGTTTATTTAATTAATTTATTGATAGGGTAGTGTTAGGTTTAATTATATCTTAGGTTAGGATTTATTTTACAGGTAAATTTGTTATTATTTTAACTAGGTAACTATTAAATAGTAAATAACTATTTAATAGCTATTGTACCTGGTTAAAATAATTACAAAGTTGCCTGTAAAATAAATATTAATCCTAAAATAGCTACAATGTAATTATAATTTATATTGTAGCTATATTAGGGTTTATTTTACAGGTAAGTATTTAGCTTTAAATAGGAATCATTTATTTAATAAGAGTTAATTAATTTCGTTAGATGTAAATTATATTTAAGTTAGGGGGGTGTTAGTGTTAGGGTTAGACTTAGCTTTAGGGGTTAATAAATTTATTAGAATAGCGGTGAGCTCCGATCGGAAGATTAGGGGTTAATAATTGAAGGTAGGTGTCGGCGATGTTAGGGAGGGCAGATTAGGGGTTAATACTATTTATGATAGGGTTAGTGAGGCGGATTAGGGGTTAATAACTTTATTATAGTAGCGCTCAGGTCCGCTCGGCAGATTAGGGGTTAATAAGTGTAGGCAGGTGTCGGCGACGTTGAGGGGGGCAGATTAGGGGTTAATAAATATAATATAGGGGTCGGCGATGTTAGGGCAGCAGATTAGGGGTACATAGGGATAACGTAGGTTGCGGCGGTTTACGGAGCGGCAGATTAGGGGTTAAAAATAATATGCAGGTGTCAGCGATAGCGGGGGCGGCAGATTAGGGGTTAATAAGTGTAAGGTTAGGGGTGTTTAGACTTGGGGTACATGTTAGAGTGTTAGGTGCAGACGTAGGAAGTGTTTCCCCATAGGAAACAATGGGGCTGCGTTAGGAGCTGAACGCTGCTTTTTTGCAGGTGTTAGGTTTTTTTTCAGCTCAAACAGCCCCATTGTTTCCTATGGGAGAATCGTGCACGAGCACGTTTTTGAGGCCGGCCGCGTCCGTAAGCAACTCTGGTATCGAGAGTTGCATTTGCGGTAAAAATGCTCTACGCTCCTTTTTTGGAGCCTAACGCAGCATTTGTTTGAACTCTCGATACCAGAGTTAAATTTATGGTGCGGCCAGAAAAAAGCCAGCGGAGCGTTAACAGCCCTTTTACCGCCGAACTCCAAATCTAGGCCTAACAATTTTGTAGGACTCAGTTATAAAAACCCTACCTCTACATTGTTAATTAATGGATCTTTGACAGCTAAAATCTTGATTCTAAAAGGAACTAGACAGGGCTATCCCTTCTCCCCATTACTTTTTAACATAGCCACTGAAACCCTTGCTTTAATTCTTAGAAAATAGCTGGGAGGGGTATTTCTGGAGGGGGCGGAGAAAACTTGCATTATCTCTCTATGCAGATAATCTAGCTACTTTCTAGGATATAAGATTACCTAGCTAAATCTGAACTGTTATGCTACACAAAAATGTAAATAGTTTAAGTAACAGCCCCTTTATGGAAGTAAAAGATTATAAAATATATCTTGGTATACATCTGAGTAAGAACCCCATAAGGTGGTTTGAATTAAACTATTTGAAAATGTGGGAATCTATAGAATCAGATTTTAGGAGATGTGTCCCCTACCTATTTTTCTTTCAGCAAAGGTCGATTTAGTTAAGATGATCTGTTTCCCAAAAATCTTGTATCTGATACAAAATCTTCCTCTGTTAGTACATGGGAAATATCTGAAAAAAAAATAAATTCAATGTGTTCCCAGTTTTGTTTTGTTTTGGGGGGAAACACATCTACATTAATGCATAGTAAAGAGTTTGGAGGATTAGGATTCCCTAATCTTAGATACTACAACTAGGCCTATTTTGTCAAAATTGCAGTCAATTGGCTTACTGAAAAAATCATGTTTCCTTTTTCCTCTGGAAGAAAAGTTAATCTTTCCATTTTCAGTTAAGGGAATTTTATATTTATCAAAGGAAGAACTACCAAAGGAGATTCAATATATTCAATATAGAAATCAAATTTCTAATTTAATAGAGGCCTGGGTAAAATGAAACAAGGAATTTTCATAATTATTTTTATTATGGTTTATTTATAAAGCATCAACAATTTACACAGCTCTATACAAAGGTATATTACAATCATAAGGGTACAATACAGTAAAAAACTTACAATGAGACATTATGTAAGACTATACACTGTACACTACTACCATTAAACTGACAAACATAAGTTAAAGGAGAGGAGTGCCCTGCCTTTTAGCACTATCAGTTGTTTTACACAAAGTGAGCTACAGAGGTTCTCCAGCTTACAATCGAAAGGAAATACGTAGGGAAGTTGAAATTAGAAAATAACAGTAATTTTTTGCATTACCTGGCAATTATAGGGAATCACAAACAAGTCCTGGTACTCTGATACTCCAAGCCAGACGTAAAAGTTAAAAAAAAAGCTTTATTAGGGCACAGTTAAAAGCAGAAAAGGCACGAAAGGATTTGAACCATTAAAATAAAGCGCTGGAACAAATGAGAGTACCTTGACCCTCAACATCAAATTATAGGGAATCCTTGTTGTACACACACAAACACACACATACAATAGGTTCTACACATGCACAGACACTCTGTTGTGCACTAACATCCATACACACAAAGAAACACACATGGTTGCACACAAGCACACAGACATACACACAAACTCTCTCACATTCTCTCAAAACTTTATGAAAAAAAGTGTTGATGACTAATTTTAAAAAACTAATTTTTGGACCAGCAGTTCCCCAGCACCCACCAGACTGCACAGATATGGGCAGTATTATATCTGGCAGACAAAACTGAGGAACTATCTAATGTCATCACACCTGTGCTAACCCCAGTGGGGGACTACCATTGATACAGCCAGTGTAATTGCACCAAGCCCAAAGTGCTGGGGGGGGGGACTAAAGTAGCCAGTCTATACCTAGGTGTGTGCAGAATGGGTACAACCCTAATGCAGAAGAGCCTTTTATTAGTGCAGGTTGCAGGTCCTTCTTATCTGTATACAATCAAAATCATTATAGATAGTAGCATGTATATAATTACTATTGCTTATACTATTGCGTTTCCTTTGGGGTGGCCAAAATATTTTTGCTCCAGGGCCCTCTGTTGAGTAGGTCTGTTACTGGCTAACCCTGACCTCCCCATCAAACCATGATCTGCTCCTTTTCTCTTCCCCATTCCTGTAAATTATAGTGTGCAAACTTTATATACAAAGGCATATACTTTACTGTTTAAAAGTTTTAAATACTTTATAGTAAAGAAAGTGTGCCACTCCCACAATGCCACTGGGAGTGCAGCTCATGTAAAAGTACCTCTCTTAGGGTCTGATGATCAAAAACTCACCAGAGAAATCTTGCAAAATCTTGATTTGAGCATTATATTGAATGTGTCTCTGCTTCACATCCAGAACCATACATTGGCCCAGGTTCAAAGTGGCGTACTAATTTTGTTTTTGCTTTTGTACATGACATATAACTGTGCTCAACTTAGTTAAACAATTAGAGCCAGATTACAAGTGATGCACTAATGATAGCGCAGGAAGAAAATCATCTTAATTTTTATAAAAATGTTTTAAAGGGATATAATACTCATATGCTAAATCACTTGAACCTGATGCAGTATAGCTGTAGAAAGCTGACAGGAAAATATCACATGAGCATCTCTATGTAAAAAAAAAGACGATATTTTATCTCCCAATTTCCTCAGCTCAGCAGAGTAAGTACTGTGTAAAAAGTTATACTTCAGCTGTTGCTCAGCTGCAGGTAAAAAAAAATAATAAAGAAATGAACAGCAGCCAATCAGCCTCAGCAGTGCTGAGGTCATGAACTCTTTTACTGTGATCTCATGATATTTTACTTAACTCTCATGAGATTTCATAGTAAACTTCCTTAAACTGAATAGGGAAATAACATGAGTGTGCACGTAAGCTCACTCCCTTAGCTGTCCCGGGACAGACATACTGATTTGCTGCTTAGAAGTCCTTTACAATGGGATGTGGCTACTGAGGAATTTTTGAGGTAAAATATCTTTCTTTTTTACATATAGATGTTCAGGTGATATTTTCTAGTCAGCTTTTTACAGCTATGCTGCATCACTTTCAAGTGTTTCAACATTTAGGTATCATGGCCTTTTTAAAGGAGACGTGTCCGGGCATGTTCATGGAAGGACTCATTTCCTAGAGCTCCTGCATTGATCCTAATAATCCACCGGTTATTAGATCCTGCTCATTGAATATACTGGTGATTTATAGGACTTGATTTATCAAGTCCCTCTCTCCATTTGGACTGCAGGTGCACACAGGAGCACTCGTGTGCAATGGAGGAGAAGCCGAGTGGACAGGGTTGATTATGTCCACCCATGTCCACTCACAGGATGAAAAATGGAGAACATAGAATAAATATTTGCTTAAAGACATCTTTGCTGCGTTTATGACGTCAGGACTGTGGACCGGACCATTGTGGCCTGAGGTATAGCAGCCCATAAATTGGCTGTCATGTTTTGTAAAGCTAACGAACACCATCTGATATATTTAATTATTACATTCAAAGAGCAACTACTGTATATCTTATTTTTTTTAATAAAAATACACTCCCTAAGAGGATCAAGATGGATAATTAAACAAGCAGATGAGCAATTCTTGAGACAGGAACAGATATTGAAAGCAGCATTTGAAAGGATGTCTCCTACAGTAATATTTTTGGCCAATCTGCCATTAATCTCTCCAGGGCTCCATTTAATGGGTTGATGCCTGCATTTGATGAGAAATATGACTTTTAGCACACTCATGGCTGTCCGGATTTATTTGTACCAGATACCTTCAAAGTCGGAATAAGCTAATTAACTGTTCCTTTATCCAAGCCTTAAACTGAATAAGAAAATACAATGACTGTGCCTGTACATGCCAGATGCACACTCCCTTGCAAGTCCTGGGACCAAAGTCTTTTTATAGTAGGGAGTGAATACTTAGGAAAATTTGAGCGGTGAAAAGTATTCACTGAATACACGCCCAGGAATTGCTTTGGAAGCCAGCAGAGGTAGCGGTTTAGTTTGAAGGTCCCTGTAATGGTGGATTTGACTACCAGGCAGCCGTTGTAAGTAAAAGTGTGCACCTTATGCCTATGAACGCTTATTGTCTTTTCTGTTGTTTCCTTGTCTGCAGCATAACAACAACAGCAAACAACTCTTCTTCATTGCAAACATCTGCTTTTCTGAAGCTATACTAATCCACTTGTGCCTTGACGAACTTTGCTTTTCCATTTGGCTTATTATTTGAGAAACGGACTTTGACTTGAATTTTTTAACCTTTTTACACTGTGAATGTTTTTTATGTCTGTCTGCTTTTTAGAAGATATGTGTTGGATGTTTAACTTGTATTAAATATTTTGAATCAAAGAGAAAATTTTTCGCCGGTTACTACACATATATTTAGCTGCTGTTTGCAGCGCAAGTGCATATTCTCTGTACATTTGTAGTACTGATAATTTTTTCCTGTGTAGCTTTATCCATTACTGCCAAGTTTAGGGGAAATGATACAGACATTTTTTTTTGTGTTTTTTTTTTAATTTTTTATTCTATGCTGGGGATAACATTCCTGAACCCAAAATTTGACTCGTGATTCAGATAGAGCATGACATTTTAGGCAACTTTCTAATTTACTCCTATTATCAAATTTTTTTCATTCCCTTGGTATCTTTATTTAAAATGCAAGAATGTAAGTTTAGATGCCGGCCCATTTTTGGTGAACAACCTGGGTTGTTATTGCTGATTGGTGGATAAATTCATCCACCAATAAAAAAAAGTGCTGTCCAGAGTACTGAACAAAAAAACTTAGATGCCTTCTTTTTCAAATAAAGATAGCAAGAGAACCAAGAAAAATTGATAATAGCTGTAAATTAGAAAGGTGCTGAAAATATCATTCTCTATCTGAATCACGAAAGAAAAAAAATGGGTTTAGTGTCCCTTTAAAGACAATATGAGTGCCAAGAGAATGGTTATTTAGTTGGACATTGTTGTAAGTTCATGAAATGTTATATTCAATTTTGTGGTTTATTTGGAATGTATATGTAGGTATTAAATCTGTGATAATTTTGCACATACTATATTTAGCCTGTTGTTTGCTTCTGTAAAATATTCTCTTTCTTCCATTTTGCTATTTGTATGTAATTTAATACTCCTCCTTTCTAAGCTACTGTATGCATTTTAGAGTAAATATAAAAAAATGCAATAAGAGCTTCCCTTAAAGGGAATATTAACTAAAAATAAAATTTGTAAATTTTATGAAAAACCCGCATCAAACTGATTTTTCCATGAAAAACATTTGAAGCAAAAGCTGTTTAAATTAAGACAAATAAAGATCTGTTATGTGTGTGTATTTCCTAATGAATGACCATTGGGTGACAGGCCCTTACTTCCAGTTTATCATTGGTTGATAGGAACATCCTGCAACAAGTGCCTATAGTGCCTATAAACCAACGAAGATTAATATTAAATGCACAACTGATATTGGTATATTAGTTTAAATTTACTTTAAATATTTTCAGGTAAAGAAATGGGAGCATCCTTAAATAATGTTGTTTCAAATGGAATGCGGTGCCTAATTCATTATGACATTGAAAATAAATAATTAATAATCATATTAAACATCCACCCCCACCACTTACAGCTGCTGCAGAACACATTATATTGCTCATGGATATAAGTACAAGACAACAAAAATGTAGCAAAATGGCTTTAAGTGTAATGTGTTTATAGCTTATAGGATACCCTTTTCTCATATCTATTTCAAATCATGATATTGTGTAAAACGCTCTAATTCTAGGTATGTTCAATTAGCAGCTATTAGTCTCAGATAATCATATATATATTTGTAAAACTCTTTATCAGCTTCAGTTGTGTCTAGCAGGTCATTTAATGGATGGGTGATTATCTGTTAGGTATAGGAAGACATGACTTCCGGAACGTAGCACAATGCAGTCTGCTTTTGTTTGTTGTTACTTCCAAGGAGAAAAGAAGATTGTGAGTGTATGTTACTACCAAAGCAGTAACTGCTAGCAAATGTAACACCTGGAAAGCCCCAGGCAGAAGGTCTTTACTCATCAAGAGCAAGTTAACGGTCAGTCCACCACTAACCCCTATCCACCCCAGCACAAAGGTGTCCTTCAAAGCACTTAACTGATCCCACTTGTCAGGGACTGTAATCCAGTTAATGTAGCAATTTGACAATGGGGCAGAACAGGCTTTTTTTTCTCACCAGCAATCAGTTATTGTTAATTCTGACAGTTTGTCTTAGATATGTTTGTTATTTAAAGATCATCAACACATCCTTAACGGCTTTGGTTTCTCTCTTTACCAGTGACTAACAAGACAGTAATACCTAGCTAAGACTTTAACAGGTGGGAACTCTGGAAACCAAGAAATGTTACAAAACAAAGGTGTTAGGGGGGAAATGCTGAAAATGTATCACAGAAGCTTAAGGAGAGTAATTCTTTATTTTGCCCTTTCAGGCTGCTTTGTTTTGACCTGGCTGAAAATCTTCTTTTGTCTAAGTATCAAATGTTACCTATTTGTGGTGGAATGTAGCATTTTGTGTATCCCAGGCCAGCTTCCAATACATGAATCAATAATTAGGGTAGTTCTGTGTGTGTATGTACAGTATGTATATTATATATATATATATATATATATATATATATATATATATTTATATGTGTGTGTATATATTTATATGTGTGTGTATATATTTATATGTGTGTGTATATATTTATATATATATGTGTGTGTGTGCATATAAATATTTATCCTGTTTAACACCCATTTATTGATTCAACTATAAAATATCTACTATTATAATTCTTAATGGAACATACCTCATATTGGGCTAGATTATGACTGGAGTGCTATTTATCACTCCCCCTCACACATTAACGCCACTAGCTTTTGGGTAGCACACATAGTTGAACTTGGAATATTGCATCCGCATTAACATATTCCCCCATAGACTTAAAGGGACATTAAACACTAAATACATGCTAGATAGAATGCTGCATTCAAAGAAAAGATTAGTCCATGACTAACATGTAGATGTATTTTTTAAAGTTTCATTAGTTGTTAAAAAATTGTAAAGTTTTAGTGTCTATAAAACACTTGGAGCTGCCATGTTGTAACTTGTGTTACCTTCTCTGCTGTGGCTAATTAGAGACAGTTATAAATAGGTCACTATGGGTCACTATGGGTGTGCTGGATTTAACAGTGTGCTGCACTTCCATTTCTAACAGGAACTGAAAAGCTCACAATTTCAGAATGGAATTACAGGCAAAGAGGACAAAATAAATAATGAAAGTATACTGCAGAGTTGTTTTATATGTACAATTTATCATTTTATATTACCATGTCAAAGTGTTTAATGTCCCTTTAAATGAAGCACAAAAAGTGTGGGGAGGGAACCCAACACTCAACAAGTCAAGCAAACCTGAATGTGTTTTCAAGTGGGCTAACCCAACATGAAAATTTCACATTCCAATGTTCTTCACTTAGCAGAATATGTTCTATTATTATATATATATGTATATATATATTTGATTATAGATAGGTATATATATATATATATATATATATATATATATATATATATATATATATATATATATATATATGAATATACATGTATATGTAAAAATACATAGAACATATTCCCCTATATCAAAAAAACTGGCATGTGAAATAATGTATGTATTTATGTATATATATATATATATATATATATTTATATATATGCACTGTATATGTCTATATATGTATACATATGTATTTATTATGTGTTTATATATGTCTGTAAATTCATAAATACACATATAAATACATAAATTCAAAAATGTACATATATCTATATACATACATATACATAGACATGTATGTGTATGTATCTCTATGTTAAAGCTCTTTGCAGTCCTTTTTTGTCTCTAACATCTGAGATCTCATATCTTTGAGCCCTTTTTTAAAAAATATTTTTGTTAGATAGTGTTAATATGAGTGTAACTGTACTTTTAAATGCTTTTTTGATGTGTTTTGTGCAACTTTTTAGTCAAGCACTGAAGTCACGCTATACAGATGTGCATTAAATTCAACTGAGCTCATTAGTCTCAAAAATAAATAAGACCTGTTATTCTTGTTCAAGTCTTGTTGTTAAAACTCTTAATAACTCAATTCAGAATGAATATAGATTAATATTTACGGAGCCGTTGTGGTTTCATATGTTTCCTTTCTACAAGGGAGACAATAATAATCACACAGGACTCCATCATATCTGAATTAGCAAAGAAAAGTAGTATATTTCTATCTAGATTTATAATATACAGATACATAAAATGCTTAAAAGGGAGAAATGATACAAAATAAACACAAAGTTAGTGTAGGGCCCAGAATGGGCCTGGAGCAGGCTAAGGGTTAAGGCTGTAGGAAAGTGGGATAGGAGATAGCGGGTTGGTTCTAGGTGCAACAATATTGCAGGTTAGGGAAGGCCCCTCCTTACCAGGTAAAAAGCTGATGCTTCCCTTTCAACTTCCTCTTCTCCATCCGATCCAGGCTGAGATGTGTTTTTCTTTGTTACTGGTCAGCTTCAATCTTCTTTTCTTCGGAAATGAATCGTTCAAGGCGTTCAGTCCTTCCACCCAGGCGCTACCAGCAGAGGCGTAACTAGAAACCACAGGGCCCAGGTGCAAGAATCTAAGATGGGCCCCCCCTACCCCTACCCCCCGAGAAAAAAAAGTGAATTTGATACATATCTTTTTTTTTTTTTTTACATTTAACACAGAAAAAAATGTTAATCAGATTACATGTCTGCAAAAGGAGGTACTCTGTGCTCACAGTCTGTGAGATGGCCTGACCCCCTATTACTGTATATAGTGACACTGTTTAACCCACCAGTACTGTATATATTGAGTTAGTGACACAGTCTGTAATCTGCCGGTGAGATGACTGGCCTGACCCTACCCGCCCCAGTACTTTATAGAGTGACCACAGTAGTCTTTGACATGGTCAAGCCACCCCGTACACTGTTTACCCCCCCATGCTGTAGTAACAAGGTCTGTAATTTGCTGGTTCCACAAACATACACACACACACATACATGCATAAATACACACACAGTCACACACACACACACACATACACACATACATACACACACCCCAATGGGTAAAACAGAAACACTAACCCCTGAAGTCAGAAACACTCACATGATATCAGAGCAGGCAGTGGCAGGTCAACGTTTTTTATAGAAAAAAATATATAACTTTTTGTTTTCAAACTGGGCCCCCACCCTCAGGGGCCCAGTCGCAGTTGCAACCTCTGCACACCCTGTATTTTTGTCCCTGCCATTACTTATTTGAAAGGAGTGAATGTTTTCTTTCAAATAAGTGTTCACTTATTTGCCTAGTATGCTGATGATCACCATCAAAAATGAAGATCATGTGTTCCACTAAAAAACATATATGGGGGATATTAGAAAGCCCCTATTTCTCCCTCTGATATAATTAGAGGAGACTGAGATCCCTCATGCCAAAGAGGGAATTGCACTCTTTTAAATTAGGGGTAACATCCTCCTCTAATTTTCAAGTGATCACCTTTTTGTTAAGCACCTGCCCAAATTAAGCACCTGTGCAGTGTCTGATGTGAGGTAGGGGGCACTTTTAGATCCCCTTTTCCTTCCCATAATACATAGAGGTATATGAGGCCCCATTTTGAAAAGAGGGGGAAAAAATTTAATTGAGAGGTCTCTTACCCCTGTCGTTAGTAGGAGGTTATTATAAAAATCTAAATCGCCTGCCTAATGTATTTATTGTATGCAGACATTGGTTCCAAAGTAGCACCTATCCCCCAAAGACTGCAACACACAGAAGCAATAGCCTTTAACTGAGAGGTTGAATGCCCCTTCATACAATAACCTGCCTACTAGGTGACTTTTATGGTGATAAGGGCTTTAAAGGGTCCCTAGCATTCCATGCTTAAACGGGGCAAGTGACCCCACTTTTGAAAGAGAAGAGGGCTCTGTTTCAAAGAGGGAGCACATTTTAGAGTTTTTAATTTGTGAAGACCTTTTATTGGACTGCTGACAAGTTTTACTTCTGAAGAACAAGGACGTCACTTCCCATGTTGAAGGGGTTCAGACAAACTGCTGCATGTTTCAGTGAGCTGAGCCACTGTGAGAGCTCATCCTACCTCTATCAACACAATGTGCGGAAACTTTTGATTTGATACTTTACTCATTATGGTTTATACTGAAATTATCTGCACAATGTGGCACCTTCTTTCTTCTGCTCTTTTTTAGAAACTTTTGTAGAATTGCATAATTTTAAGCTGCTTTGATATTGCAACACACTTATCTGAAGCTGTATATGTACTAATGCAGTACCTAGTGGTCTTGGTTGTTTCACCTACTTGATTTTCCATACTCTTATTATTTTTCTCTATGATATTCCCATATACTTTACCTGCCTGATTGTGGCTGTCTGAATTCTGATTCTTACTTTTACTTATCTTTTCCACCTTCCATTGCCCTCACTAATACCGCCTAACTTTTTCTGGGCAGGATCCAGGGCCAGGGGATGAGTTTCAGTAGCCTGTGAGTGGGGGCAGTTTTTCTCAGGTGTTTGGTCAGAACAGGCAGTTGTTGCAGTGTCATGCTGTGGTCTGAACCTACACAGTATGTTTGCAAAGATGGTAAGTCCAGGGGTGTGGGAAGGAAAGAACTGAAATTACTAGACATTGTTTTTGGTGTTTTCCTGGTTTACTTTGTGAAACCAAGACATATATAGTGATGGGAGAGTGGTTGGAAGCACAGTGGGATTGGCAGAGCTCCTAAACTAGTACCATCCAGCAAATACAAAATTGCAGAAGTTTACCAGTATGTGTGTATATGTGTGTTTATATATATATATATATATATATATATATATATATATATAAAGTTGAAGCAGGTGCACTCTCACAAACAGTTCCGTTCCAATGCCAGGGTGCTAGAGTAGGGTTCAATATATAGCAAGCAGGAAACAGCACTCACTGGTCTTGACAAATAATGGATTTATTTAGTGACGTTTCGGGGAATACACCCCTTCATCAGTGTCTGATGAAGGGGTGTATTCCCCGAAACGTCACTAAATAAATATATATACATACACACAGTATATATATATATATATATATATATATATATATATATATAAAATATAATATAATATATGTATATATATATATATATATATATATATAAAAATATATATATATATATATAAAAACACACACACATTCTATCTCTAATAATTGCATTACACATTTTATTAACTGCTACAATAATATTTTGGAGGATTTATGAAGTTAGATTTATTTCTCCAGTGTCTTGTTGTAATAAACAATAAGATTAGTTATTTAAAACTGACAGTTTGTTAGGACACTGGGAGTAATATAGGACATTTGTGTAATCCTAACATGTTTATATTATAATAAAAATCTAATGCAAGTCTCACAAATAAAGCAGTGTTACATCCATGTAGGATAACTAAATGTCTGTAATTGCACACCTTCTAAATTATATAGCCATCTCAAGATGGCTGTAGCAGTATGTTATATCAGAAAATTTTTACTGTTTTATCTGTCTGATTTTTTTTAATCAATTTAATGTGCTGAATACAGGTCAGACCAGGCAATATTTTTAAATAAAATTGAGAGAACAAATATACAAACTGCAATGCCCACAGGACATGACATGCCCCCCACGCTACCTCCCCCCATCTCTAAGAATTAGAACATTTTCTCAGTACTTCTCAGTGCAGACTCCGGCCAGACCAGTCCCAGACTCGACTCCTAAGCTGCACGTACAGTCATGAGACAATTGAGGAGACTACACGTGCAGCTAGTCAGTCAGGAGGAGTCTGATCTCTAGCCTATCTGCGCGGCAGTGCGCACCAAAAGTGTAAGTTCCGGGGCAGCCGTCAGCTCAGATAAAGTTTTGTTGTGACTGTGTGACACTACAGACACAGTCTTCTTGTGCAAATATGTGCTGCCTGCCCTGGGAATTGGAATAAAACTATTGGATAAAAATGATTGTACCAAAAAAAAAAAAAAAAAAAAATTTGTGAAAAAAAAAAACACTACCTGAAGTATTGGGCCCCCCTGTGGGAGGGATCTGCTAGGCCCGGTCGCAATGGCGACCTTCGCATCACCGGTAGTTCCGCCCCTGGCTACCAGGACCATGCAGGCACTGATAAGGCAAAAAAGCAGATGAGTATACAAGAGAAAAATGTTGATGATTTAGACTTCATCCCTCCTACCCCTTATCAAAGTGTGGTTTAGCCCAAATGCATGCTGTCCCCATACAATGGAATGTCACTGAAGATTTTGTACAGGAGTCTCAGTTAGCAGGGGGGAAGAGCAGCCTTCTATAATGGAATTACAGCAGCCTCAGCAAGTGTTAGATTCTAACCAGAAGGCCTCTTTGTTTAATGCTGTGCCCCCATCTGTGTATCTGCAGTAAGTAACTTTATATCTTCGATTGCAGCAGCAATGTCTAACACTGGGTTGTTGCATGGCACTCAAATTATTAACCCCATAACAAGCCCAGGCTCTATTTTGCTTAACCCCCCTCCGGTTTTGGGTGCAGGGTTATTGGGTTCTCGTAACCGTGATGTTTCCCCATCTATTTAACCCCTCATCCGGCTAATCCCGGGCAGCTACAGCAATCTGGGCATAATTTGCATCAAGGGGCCCATGCTGCCATTCAATTACAAATGCCTGTAATTTCTACTGCCACACCACCAGTACTTAGCACTCAATCGGCCCCTCTGGTGCACACTTTGTCATTGCCACCTGTGGTACCATCATCAGGTGCTGGCACAATCTTCAGGCCTGGTGCCCAACTGGAGCCTTTGGTAACTCAACCGCATGCTCCGGGGCCTATGTCCGGTGTCGCAGTTCTCCCGGCCACGTCACTGGAAGTGGGCGGAGTTACTTCCAGTGCGGCCATTCGAGGCCATGGAAGCAGCGTGGGAAGATCGGTCCCTCAGGAGCTCCAAGGTGAGCGCCATGAGGAGACATTGGTTTGTGGGGAGGGACCTGGTGAGAGGGGAGAGGGTGGATTCTGGCCCAAGTGGTCCCAGGCATGGTCAAATAGGCGGTATGATGTTATCAGAAGGAAAAGCAGGGTTACAGCTGGGGGCCCCAATGCAAGTCGGATTACTAGAAAGTCTGTTAACACATGATTTGCTCAAATTAAAAAAGGTAGTGTTATCCGCTCTGCTACCAGAGGTCATAGAATTAAAAGTTATGAATTTACACGTTCTAACACTTCTGCTATGTCTCAGGCACCTTTATCTTTACCCAATCACAATGGGCCTGTCATTCCTATTAACCAATTAGATGGTGCGCATGCTATGAATGCTTCTGTTTGTGTGAGTACTTTAGCCCAGCAAAATACAGCAGCGAGTGTGGGCTTGAGTGATGCTGGCAGGATGAATGTTTCTTTAGTCAGACAGGAGGGGGTTAATGTCAATCCAGATTCTTTGCATATCACTAATGATGCAGTGCGTATTGATCATAGGCAAGATTTACCTTCATCCCTAATGACTAACGTAGCTCCATCTGCAATCAATGTCCAAAGTACTCGCGATTTGATTAATATTTTGCAGGGAGTACTAGGTGCAGCTGGCTCATCATCGGCCAAGCAGGCTACGGCGGTCACCATGAGTTCAGTGGACACAGCCACCCCAGGAACATCCAGGGAGCAGACAGAAGCTTCCACATCAGTATCCATACCCCATCCTGGACCTCCACCTGATTCTGGTTTGTCTGAACAGAGCCTTCCGGTTACCCATGGTGAGTATAATGTATTTACTCATGATCAGCAAGACTCTTCTGACTCCTCACACATGGATACTGACTCTGACAGTGATACATCCTTAGGTTTGCAAGGGAAGGGTCAAAAGAAAATGTTTCGCATGATTAAAAATAAATTTGAGAGAGGGCGCTGGTGGATCAAACCAGAAAGCTAGTTTAGAACCTGCCCAACCCCCTCCCAGGGATAACCCGGTGCCTACTATGGTAGATTTACCCCCCGCCAGAGCCATTTCAGAGAGGAGGGCGGCTCTTTATGGTGATGCAAGCCCAGGAAAAATGTATTCCTTACATGCCCTTTTGCGCCAAAAAATTGTAAAACTAATACATCATGGGAAGTATATTAATATTTTTGATTTGTCTGTTGAGGCGTATAGGCAAAAAGAAAAAAGTGCAGATGGAACAGGTCCTAAGAAATTTAAGCGCCCTGACTCATTTGACAAATGGCTGCAGTGTTTTAGGGTTTTCTCTTCCTGACAAAATGTCAGTGTTCTTAGCTAATTATTATTATACATAAACTAAAGGAAGTGAGGATTTTCTGTTGCACGGTACATGGTGCATGAAGTTCTTCATGAAAACAGAACAAAATGTAACTTATTAAAGAGACAGACTACTTGACAATTGTTATTGTTTAAAAAGATAGATAATTAGTTATTTTTGAGTGAAAAATTATGTTTGTCCACCAATGATGCTGTATTTTTTCTGGCAATAATTGGCGGATTATCCAGTTTTTATCTAGAGCCTCTGGTATTGCAACCTGTCAATGACCCAAAATGATTTGGATAGAACATACAGTTTTAAACTGCTTTCCAATTTCATCAAATGTGCTACTTTTTCTTGTTATAGTTAGTTAAAGAAGCATAGCATATGCTCTCAAAACATAGCTATATTGAAATAAACCAACACCATACACTGGATACAGCGTAATCGTAGTGAAGGTGCTTGGAGAGAATATGATTCAGAATTTCGGAGGAAAATGGCGGGTAATCCCACATTAACTTTTAATTCAACTGATAACCAACTGTGGCAGCGTATGGACCCCCACGGGGCTTCCACTAATTCTAGGCATTGAAATTGACACTGTTGCGATGGTTTGTAGATTGCCCGCCGATAAAATTCAGACTATGTTGGAAGCGGTTTGAGCGGCTGTTTCCGCAAGGTTTCTTTTGTTAAAGCAGTTGCAATCCTTGCTAGGGCTCCTCAACTTTGCCTGTAGAGTCAATTCCATGGGTAGAGTTTTTAACCGTAGGCTAGAAAGACAACTGAGTGGCACAGAAAAACCTACTCACAGAATTATACTCACAGCTGATCTTCTTGCGGATCTGGGAGTTTGGGAAACTTCTCTCCATCAGTTTAATGGGGTGGGAGTCTGGCGCTCAGACCCAATCTCAAGTCAACTCTAGCACCTCTTCACGGATGCGGCAGGGTCACACGGCTATGGGGCTTACTTCCAGGCGGAGTGGAGTGCGGAGCACTGGCCAGGTATGTAGACTGCACTGGGTCTTACCCGGAATTTAACCCTCCTTGAATTGTTCCCCATAGTCCTGTCAATTGAACTATGGGGTAGAAAATTTTCAAACAAGACAGTTGTTTTCTGGACAGACAACACCAGTGTAGTATATGCAATTAATAACCTGTCAGCCATTTCCGGGGTGGTAGTGACTTTGCTGCGACACTTGGTGCTGTGTTGTCTAGAACTCAATATCCAGTTCCAAGCAAAACATGCACCTGGAGTTAATAACGTAGTGGCAGATGCTTTGTCAAGATTCGAGTGGGAGACTTTTATATGTCTAGTTCCATGTGCATCCCCAGTTGGTTTATGTTGTCCTGGTTTCCTTTGGCAGCTGGTCATTCCTGGATAGCTCTATTGCCCTTGGTGCGCACCTCCTTAGCCCCATCCACGTGGCACACTTATTTGAGACTTTGGAACGAATGGGACCAGTTCTGTCTGTCCAGGGGTGCAGAGGCTGCTCGGGGGCATCAGGCATCTTTATGCGACTGGTTGGTGAGTCTGCACACCTTAGGCGCATGTCAAGGAGCCATCCAATATAAATTGGCTGCTTTGTCATTCTTTTATCGGGCATTGAATTTACCAGACCCCACAAACTCATTTTTCTTTCGGCAGGTGGTTAAAGGGTGGGGAAGATCTCAGCCATGGAAGGTTTACGCTCACGAATCCATCACTAAAGAGCTTCTTGACAAGCTGGTACAAGCGCTTGATAGCACCTGCTCCTCCCCATTTGAGGTCCTTCTGTTTAAAACCGTATTTGTGCTGGCTTTTGCTGCAGCACTTCGAGTTAGTGAGCTAGTCGCCCCCTAGAAACAGACGATAGGCTCGGGGGTTCAACTTGAGCACATTAGAGCCGCAGTTGATTCCCTCTTGCTATTTATTCCACGCTCAAAAATGGACCAGTTGGGTAAGGGAGCTTGGCTTCCACCTAAGCCGGGTAGGCCTTCCTGCCCTATAGCCGTAGTCAACGCATCATGCCAGTTCTTAATACATGCCGATGGGCAATCCCTATCCAAATTCCAATTTAGCCGGGTCTTGAAGCAAGCAGCACTCAAAGTAGGCCTAGATAACAAAAGAATTGCACCACACTCATTTCACAACGGGACAGCTATGCAAGCAGCGATCATAGGCTCTTCAGGCGAGGATATTAAGCGTATGGGGCGGTGGCGTTCCAATTGTTTTAAAAAATATGTCTGCCCGCTTGTTTAATTTCACATGTGTTGTGTCCACATACTAAAATCTTTGTCTCCACAGAATCTAACCCCGGAGCGAAGCGAATCTGGATTGTGGGTCACTCCTTCATCCACTAGGCCTCCTTCATCCACTGGCCAGAATTTAGGGTTCCCCTCACACAAAGCCTCCGTTAGGTGGTTAGGGAACAGGGGTATGTGCTGGCCAAAACTAGCTGAGATGATCTCTGGGGCCCTCTTAAGATGGGGAAACCTCATTTCCTTATCCTTTATCTGGGGGGTAACAATGTGGGGGCTGTCCCGGTACTCCAATTGATTAAGATTATGCAGTCAGATATCAGCTGGCTGCACACGCGTATCCCTGGAGTAGTTATTGGGTGGTCCAACATAGTCCCCTGCCTTCATTGGAGGTATATGTCAGCCCATACGGCGGCATATAGAATTCGTAAAAAGATTAATGCCTCAATTTCGAAAACCGTCACAGGGTCTGGTGGCTTTGTGGTACGGCACAAAGCCATCTCAGCCGACAGAACCGAACTTTATAGGAGGGACAAGGTTCATTTATCAGATGTAGGGCTAGATTTGTTTATTAAAGACATTTAGAGAGCTATTTCCCCCTTCCTGTAATTCAGGTTGTGGTGGTGGCGGCAAGAGCATTGGTAATGCTTCCTTGTAGCGGGAGGTCTCGGCCCTGTTGCGCAGGAAAAGGTCACTAAGGGTGAGTGATGACCAGAAAGGGGAGGGGCGATAGGCCTCATGTGCACGTGAGGTAACCCCCCTCTCTACCCATTGGGGGATGATCAGGTGATCTCTGCAACCCCTCAGCCTCATTTCTTTTTTGAACAGAGACCCCTCTGCTGCTGTTTCCGTTGGGCTGTTGATCTCCTTGCTGTTCTGGGCTTTATTTATCTCTATGCCACCATATTGTTTCTGTTGGTTAAAAAGGAGTTAATAAAGTTAAAAGTTTAATAAAAATTTCACCTGTGACTGTCAAAATTTTACCCACTACGAAGTTGTCTGTCTTTTTTACTATTGCACATGTTTATAATTTATAGTTAAGTAAGTTAAGAGTGTGTTCCCTTCTCTCCTGGAAACGCCCCGATAAGCATTTAATCCCTTAAGTTAGTGAAGGGCCCAGCATGGGCCTGGAGCAGGCTAAGAATTAAGGCTGTAGGAAAGTGGGATAGGAGATAGAGGGTTGGTTCTAGGTGCAACAATGTTGCAGGTTAGGGAAGGCCCCTCCTTACCAGGTAAAAAGCTGCTGCTTCCCTTTCAACTTCCTCTTCTCCATCCGATCCAGGCTGAGAAGTGTTTTCCCTCCCTCTCAATCCCTTTTGTCATGGCGGCTCACATGCGAATGGTAGTGCTATGGCTAATCAACCTAGGCCTGGATAAGTCCATAGCGGTAAGGTTTAGGATCTCCCATCTCCGACTATTCGGTTAGAGAGGCTTGGTAGCGGAGAATCCTTATCTCAGGTGGAGATCTAATTACACCCTGGCGGTGGGAGGTCTCGGCCCTGTTGCACAGGAAAAGGTCACTAGGGGTGATGACCAGAAAGGGGAGTGGTGGTAGGCCTCATGTGCACGTGAGGTAACCCCCCTCTCTCCCCATTGGGGGATGGTCACTTGATCTCTGCAACCCCTCAGCGTCATTTCCTTTTTGAGCAGAGACCCCTCTGCTGCTGTTTATGTTGTGCCGTTGATCTCCTTGCTGTTCTGGGCTTTATTTATCACTACGCCGCCATATTGTTTCTGTTGGCTAAAAAGTAGTTAATAAAGTTAAAAGTTTAATAAAAATTTGAACTGTGACGGTCAAAATTTTACCCACTACGAAGTTGTCTGTCTTTATTTATTATTGCACATGTTTATAATTTATAGTTAAGTAAGTTAAGAGTGTGTTCCCTTCTCTCCTGGAAACGCCCCGATAAGCATTTAATCCCTTACAAGATCTACTGACTCACTAGATACACATTTAAAGAGAGAGGTAGCTATTAACTTACCTAGTATAGATTGAATCACATGTCCATAATACAATGACACTATTGAGGTTGGCAAAATATGACTTCAATGTCATAGGCAACATTGATGAGTAATCCAGGTGGTTAACCCTATGGGGTATATTTATTAAATGTCGGACGGACATGATCCGCTGTAGTGGATCATGTCCGCCCGACCACTAAATGCTGACAGCAAATACTGTTGGCATTTAACATTTTACAAGCATTTCTGGTGAAATGCTTGTGCAATGCCGCCCCCTGCACATTCATAGCCAATCGGCCACTAGCAGGGGGCGTCAATCATCCCGATCGATGATTGCGGTCCACCACCTTAGAGGTGGCGGATGAATTAGGGAGCAGAGGTCTTACAACCGCAGAATCCGCTGCTTGATAAATGTACCCCTATCGGAACAGTTAACTGAATAATGTAAACCCAAACCCCTCTATAACCCCTAACCACAAAGCCTAACAAAGAAAAATAGTTAAGTGGGCCATATGCCACCTCATGTCAAGGAACCACAACATAAGATCAAGAAAAATTCAGGTGAGTTTATGCACATTGTCAGAAAGACAAAAACAAAACAAGTTATATTCTCATACATTTTAAGAGGTCGAACTGGGTGCAGCACTATCCTTTATTAAAACTATTAGCTCCTTTTGGCCAGTTATAATCAACCTGGTATGAGCATAAAAGTCAAGATCCATTTCATTCTTAAAGGGACATTAAGCACTAAATACATTTCATGCACCTCCTTCTAACTATCAGTGGGGCCGTTTTGAAACCTAGGTCACACCGCAGGTATCTGAAAAAGAGTTGTGCAAATGCTTAAACACATCACCATTGGAATGCAGTGAAAGCTAGATTTCAACATGGCGGCATCCATGACTAAAGGGATGCGGGAAATAACCTCAATACTAGGCTTAAAAAAGTGTTTAGTGTTTAATGTCCCTTTAAACCAGACATGGATAGTATTAACATAACATTTTGCAGACAAAATGTCAGTGTTCTTAGCTAATTATTATTATACATAAACTAAAGGAAGTGAGGATTTTCTGTTGCACGGTACATGGTGCATGAAGTTCTTCATGAAAACAGAACAAAATGTAACTTATTAAAGAGACAGACTACTTGACAATTGTTATTGTTTAAAAAGATAGATAATTAGTTATTTTTGAGTGAAAAATTATGTTTGTCCACCAATGATGCTGTATTTTTTCTGGCAATAATTGGCGGATTATCCAGTTTTTATCTAGAGCCTCTGGTATTGCAACCTGTCAATGACCCAAAATGATTTGGATAGAACATACAGTTTTAAACTGCTTTCCAATTTCATCAAATGTGCTACTTTTTCTTGTTATAGTTAGTTAAAGAAGCAACAATGTACTGCTGGGAGCTAGATAAACACATTGAGTGAGCCAATGACAAGAGGCATGTATTTACAGCTACCAATCAGCAGCTAGCTCCCAATAGTTCATTGCTGCTCCAGAACCTATCTAGGTATGTTTTTCAACTAAGGATACCAAGAAAATAAGCAAGATAATAAAAGTAAATTGAAACATTGTTGAAAATAGTAAGTTCTATCTGAATAATTTAAGGAAAAAAATTTAAGAATATGCATTCACTCTCTAGGTAAGAACCTCTAAAACCCACATTAAAGCAGTAATCTTGAATATGGATATGGTATTTGCAACCAGAAAGGCAGCACATTTGGGGATAGTTTACAAGTGGAGCGCTAAATATCGCTTGTATGAAAGCAATATGAGCCCTCCACTTTGTAATACCAGCGCATGATAATGTGCCCTGGTATTAAAAGTCAATCGCAATGCAAACGCTTGAAAGCCTCGTTCTGATGCAGTCAGTTTTTCTAACACCCCACTCCCATCCACTTTAAAGCCCCAAAACTGCCTAGTGCAGTTTTTTTATTATTATTAAAAAAAAAGCTCGATTTTTTTTTAATAAAACTATATTTCCCTCTATTTTGAGGGCATTTGGGGCATTAATCTCTGGTTAATTTTCTTGGCGTTAATTGCTAATGCAAGCTCTTGGTAGCAATAACCAGCCACTTGTAATGGCTGGTAAATTATTGTGCTCCCACAAACGGGTACATTTGCCCATTTGAGGGATCGCGATAATTTAGTGCTCCAATTCACGTCAATACTGATTATTTGCTCACCTTACTGACTCACAGACTAAAGGTGCATTAATACTTGTTTTCTTTTTATATTTACATCCTAGTCTTATCCTTAAGAAAAAAGTGTTTTACGTGATTATTATCTCCATTCATTTTATGGTAACAAAAGTATTATATAAAACCAAGGAAAATACAAGGAAACAGCTAAAAGTCATATTAGTACATTGCCAGCAATATTACATTCAAATAGGTAAACTGTCCTGAGAAAATGCCAGATTCCTCTGTGAGCAAGAGAGAAGGGGGGCAGGGCAATTGCAGACTACCTCAGCAAACATTATCACCCCAGCTGAGGCTGGAATGTGTCTAAGAAAAGGTGTGGAAGAGACCTGATAATTAACGCATCAGTTTGTTGCCCCATGACAGATTGTTCGCTTTCGGCTTCTAAGAATCTATTTCTCACTAACACAAGAAACAGCACCTTTTAAAGGCAAGATGCACCACCTTTTTAACCCCTGGGAAGCTTACAGCAAATAATGTTGCATATATTAAATATGAAAAGGGTTAAATCATCAGTGTCCATCTTTTTTTTTTAAATTGAGGAGTCATCTTCAATATTTTTTTTCACTCAAAGACCCAGTAAAACATATGTTAAAGAGCCTGAATATCTAAATAATGATGTATTTGTCTATATAAGCAAACTAAAAATGAATTATAATTTTGCAAGATAAGTGCCCCAAGCTCTCATATAAACATCATCCCAGAAATATACACAAAGAATCAACACTAATAGAAAATAAATAAAGTTGTTCTTGGTTTTGCAAATAAGGGAAGGGGGGGGGGGGGGGGGTAAAAGAATAGTGTGGGATGAGGGAGTGGGAGGGGATAATAAAAAAAAAGCTGGGTTAAAGGGACATTAACCCTTTAAGAACTGGGAGAGTTTGCACAAGTTGTTCTTTGATTATTTGACATATTGTCAAAGGTAAAATCTGAATATTTGGCTCAGAGGCCATGGGGGCAGCAGGCAATAAAGGAGGTGCTTGACTGGAACTAATCCAAGAAGCACACAGATATTTAGACCACCTGGGCATTTTTATGTATCAATACAGGACTCTGTGAGGTAATACATTTCTATAGTCCGTAACAAATTCAATGTTCTGTTCTGGTATTTTTAATAGAAAATCATTCTGTGATTGCAATGACAATTTTAAGTCCCTATGATTGTGAAAGTGTATCCTTATTCATTAATAATGCTGAAGGAATTGTCCTTGTACTCTACATCAGGAGTTTTCAAACCTGTCCCCAGGCCTCCCTAACAGGCCAAATTTGCAGGATATATGAAGTGGAGCACAGGTGAAATAGTTAGCTAATTAGTAAACATGGTTATTAAAGGTACATGAAACCCAATTGTTTTTCTTTCATGATTTAGAAAGAGCATGTCATTTTAAACAACTTTCCAATTTACTTCTATTATTTAATTTGCTTCATTATTTGTATATCCTTTGTTGAAAAGCATATCTAAATAGGATCAGTAGCTGCTGATGGGTTGCTTCACATAGATCCTTGTGTGATTGGCTCACCCATGTGCATTGATATTTCTTCAACAAAGGATTTCTAAAGAATGAAGCAAATTAGATAATAGAAGTAATTTGGAATGTAGTTTAAAAATTTGAGGTTTCATGTCCCTTTAAAGGGAAAGTTTACTTGAAATTGTTATTGTTTAAAAAGATATCTAATCTCTTCATTACCCATTCCCCAGTTACGCTGTTATATTAATTTACTTTTGACCTTTTATGATTACCTTGTATCTCAGCCTCCTTATCTCAGTGCTTTTTACAAACTTACATTTTAGCTGGTTCCTGGATAACTCAACTGTAGTGAGCACAATGTTATCTATATGGCAAACATGAACTAGCATTGTCTGGCTGTGAAAAGCTAATAAAAAGGCATTGCGGTGAGGCAGCCTGCAGGGGCTTTGAAACAGGCAAAGGTTTAGAGGTTATAAAGTATATTAATATAACAACGTTATTTGTGCAAAACTGGAGAATGGATAGTAAAGGCGTTATCTATCTTTTTAAACAATAAAAAATCAAGTAGTTTGTTCCTTTAACCTGCTCTCACCCAATGAAATCCTGAAAATCTGGCCTGTTAGGGAGGCCTGATGACAGGTTTGAAAACCCCTGCCCTACATCAATAAAGAGATCTGTTTAGCAGCTAGTGAGTAAACAGGCCTTAAAGGGACACTGAACCCAATTTCTTTTCCTTTCATGATTCAGATAGAGCATGCAATTTTAAGCGACTTTCTAATTTACTCCTATCATCAATTTTTTTTCATTCTCTTGCTATCTTTATTTGAAAAAAAAAATCCAGAACCCTGGACAGCACTTGTTTATTGGTGGATGAATGTATCCACCAATCAGTAAGAACAACCCAGGTTGTTCACCAAAAATGGGCCGGCATCTAAACTTACATTCTTGCTTTTTAAATAAAGATACCAAGAGAATGAAGAACATTTGCTAATAGGAGTAAATTAGAAAGTTGCTTAAAATTACATGCTCTATCTAAATCACAAAATAAAAAATGTGGGTTCAGTGTCCCTTTAAGGACCAGTGGCACTTCCTGTTAGCTTCAAAATCAAAATTATACAGTTGTAATTAACCTTTTTTTAACATGCAAAATTTATCTTTAACATATTTAGAGTTCTTTGTTATGCTTGATAGAACATTTTATAGTTTTCTGTCTCTTTAACTTAAAGGGACACTGAACCCAATTTTTTTTTGTGATTCAGATAGAGCATGACATTTTAAGTAACTTTCTAATGTACTCCTTTTATCAAATTTTCTTCCTTCTCTTGGTATCTTTATTTGAAATGCAAGAATGTAAGTTTAGATGCGGGCCCATTTTTGGTGAACAACCTGGGTTGTCCTTGCTGATTGGTGGATAAATTCATCCACCAATAAAAAAGTGCTATCCAGAGTTCTGAACCCAAAAGAAAGCTTAGATGCATTTTTTTTTAAAGATAGCAAGAGAACGAAGAAAAATTGATAATAGGAGTAAATTAGAAAGTTGCTTAAATTTGCATGCTCTATCTGAATCACAAAAGAAAACAATTGGGTTCAGTGTCCCTTTAACATTTTTTCATGCAAAAAAATATATATTTAATATGTTTACTATGCACATAAAATAGTTTTGTCTAATGTTTTGCAAATTTGTTGTCTGCTGGATAGCGTTGGTTTGTAGGAAGTCTTGCAGCTCTCTCTGGCAGCCAAGGGGTTAAAAGAAGTATATCAGACTTCCATAGGAGGTTAATTTTACATCCCCTTGCACTAGGAGTCCTCAGAAGCATCCGTAAGAAGGTGAGAGAACGAAAGATAGGCCATGACTAAGTGTCATACCTTAGCTAATTATATGTCTGTGCTCCTGGGCATGTCATTGTAACACTAGAAAATTAGACAGTTTCTTTCTGTTCTTTGCAACCTGCATACAAATTAGCACTTCCAAATCAAGCTAATAATGGTAATATTTTGCTTGAGATGTGCCCTTAATTACTTTTTCAGCTGCAGCAGAAATTAAGCAGTAAGCTATCACAATTGGCTTTAATAGCTCTACATGTCTGCAGTTCAAGAATTTCAGGCATTAAAAGATTAGGAAATAATGATTTTGTGGATACAACTTTAGAGGAAAAGCTTTGAAGTGGATGAAGTACTAATGGCTAGTCTTGACCACAAATTGTCATATTATGTAATAGGGCCGCCACAAGTTACAAATGATAAGAAGTGAATACAGCGCCAACAAGAGGCCAAGGGATAAATATACTCACAGAGAGATAAAAGAAGATTATTTAATGAACCATGTTAAAAAGCATCAGTAATAAAAGACTATATATAAAAAATGTAAAAAGCACATATAAATAAAATTACAAATACAGGAATATCTTACAGAAGCGGCTCAAAGGGCCAAAGCTGATAATTACAATAAAAACAGAGGTAATAACAGGTGATCAGTGTGAGTGGTACACCAGAATAAGAGTGTATACTAATAAAACAGATTAGCCTAAGTACAACTGTAGCAAGTGCATCATGCAAAAAACTAATAAACAATAATACAAACAATAGTGTTCAAAATTAGTGTTACAAAAATAGTGTTCCAAAAAATAGAAAAATGCACTGCAGTGCAAAAAAAGGGGGGTAGCAAAATAATTGTATAGATACAATCAAATAGTGAGTGAGTGCAAATGGATATAAAAATGCTAGCTACTTAATCCAGTGAGGTTAAGATATAATTAAATAAAATACACAATATGCAATAACATAAAAAATAAAAAAAATATATAAAATATAATCCAAAAAAGTGTTCAAAAAGTTGATCAACAAATGTTAGTGAAGAACAAAAATAAGTCAATCAAAACTAAAAAATGGAAAAAATGGGTGATGAAAAGCAAGGTGAAAGTGAGGAAATTGATTCCTTCCAATGTTAGTTACTTTAACAGATCCAAATTCCTGAGTGTGGTTGCTGAAGTAGCTGATTGGATCCTAGCACCTGTCAGCTGCTCCTATGGTATCCTAAAAAGTGTCCCTGTAAAAAAAGAAATTCACAACATAGTGTATCCAATATGAGAATGAAGTAAAGATTAAATTAATGCTTACCAATATGTCAACGCGTTTCTGCCCTCAAAAAAGGGCCTTTCTCAAGACTAGAATATTGGTAATGGCAGATGGCCTTATATACAGTTTAGAAGTAGCCTATATGGTAGTTTAATTGATTAATTGTATTGTTTGGGCGCCAAATTATTTTGCTACCCCCCTTTTTTTGCACTGCAGTGCATTTTTCTATTTTTTGGAACACTATTTTTGTAACACTAATTTTGAACACTATTGTTTGTATTATTGTTTATTAGTTTTTTGCATGATGCACTTGCTACAGTTGTACTTAGGCTAATTCTGTTTTATTAGTATACACTCTTATTCTGGTGTACCACTCACACTGATCACCTGTTATTACCTCTGTTTTTATTGTAATTATCAGCTTTGGCCCTTTGAGCCGCTTCTGTAAGATATTCCTGTATTTGTAATTTTATTTATATGTGCTTTTTACATTTTTTTATATATAGTCTTTTATTACTGATGCTTTTTAACATGGTTCATTAAATAATCTTCTTTTATCTCTCTGTGAGTATATTTATCCCTTGGCCTCTTGTTGGCGCTGTATTCACTTCTTACTACTTGTGCATATTTTTTGGAGGTTGTTTAGGATCTCTGTTTGGATACAGCTTAGGGATTACCTTAGCGCTTGTACACACACCCTTTTTCACAAGTTACAAATGACTTTTTTTTTTTTTTTTTTTGCATAACAGTGATTTTTAAAAAAAATAAAATCCCATTACTCAAACTGTTCTATGTGAATGTAAAATATTATGTTAATTATACTATTAGTAGGCCACAAATTAAAACACAAAAGGAAAATAAATGTAATTATCCCATGGTGGTTTCTGAAGGCAAATGGCAGTTATAACAACATATGGCTGTTTTCAATTGAGGTGGTACATTTTGGAAACTAGTGATAACATTTATCTCCATTAAAGTCAATGGAGAATTTTTATATTACCACCAGTTTCTAAAATGTACCACCTCAATGGAAACTAGGCCATACTTGGGAGCAGAGCACAGTGAAGGTTAATATGATTAGAAAATAAACAGTACTGGTTTACAGATGAAGTTTAAAAATGTTTCCAATTTACTTCTATTGTCAGATTTGCTTTGATCTCTTGATATCATTTGTTAAAAAGGATACCTGAGTAGGCTCAAAAACAGCAATGCCCTACTGGGTGCTAGCTGGCTACACACATATGCCTCTTGTCATTGGCTTACCCAAAATGCTTAGCTAGCTCCCAGTAATACAGTGCTACTCCTATGTTTACTTTTCAACAAAAGATACCAAGAGAACAAAGCAAATTTGGTAAGAGAAGTAAATTAGAAAGTTGTTTAAAATGATATGCTCTATCTAAATAATGAAAGTTTAATTTTGACTGTACTGTCCAATGAACATCATTCCACCATGAAACAGCCATCATAAAAGATCAAGCCCATATCCCTTTTTAATTGGCAGTTTAATTTAATAAATGGTGTGGAAGTGAGAAATCCCTGAATAAATGGGGGGAGGGGCTGTAAAAGTTTTTATTAAAATAAATTACCTTTTCAATAACCTGTATCTAGATATTTATCTCATATATTTCTCAAAACAGGTGTGCAAGAATACCTGAATGGTCATGCACCACCACTAGATAACCATTGAACACTGATTTGTTAAACATAAAACATGTAGAGACCATAAGAATGTGAAGGAATTATGACATAAAACTACCCCTCCAAAAATGTGCTTCCCCCCAGATCATTTGGCCCCAAGCACAGGCTTAGTTAGCCTAGAAAAAGGCAACCTCCTCAGATTGGGTCATGGGGATATGTTAATGTTTTAATAGGTTTATGTAGCTTTCATTGTCCTCTAGGTATGAAGGGCATGCAAAAGGAATAATTCTCTAATTTTATTAAAGGGACAGTAAACACCTTGAGATTTGTATATAAAATGTTTAGTTATGCGAAATTAAACTACTTTGTAATATATTTTCATGATTTATTTTGCCCCCTTTTTTGTAATTTAGCTCTGAAAATGTAGCCATTTCTAATTTCTTCATTTTTATTGGGTTTTTTGAAAAGAAAAAAACCCCACAATGGTTTAAATCAAACAAAAACAGGAAAGTACAATACAGATTGGGCATGACATTTTTTAGAGTTTCAAAGACTCAATAATGTGAATTAGAAAGTGAACTTGTTTACTTAAATACATCAATAACTATACAGCTCTCTGACATACCTCTGAGGTGTTGTTACATATTTGGTGCCGGACAGATCCCCCTTGGGTCCCTGTGATCAAGTAGGTAAGGTGGGTGATGTAGTGTGATGTTGGTGGCTTAGTGATAAGGCTTGCTTCTCATCCCAGTATGATTCTATATGATCAAAAGAATCCTTCTTGCCTCTGTATCTATAAGTTATCTGTTTCAATTTCAGTGTGTATGTTACTAAACCTATCCATTCTGTTGGGCTCGGAACCTGTATTTTTTTTCCAATACCTAGATAGGTATCAGGTTTTTTTTTACAACAATTCTAAATAGAGCAGTACGGTAATAACATTGTAGTTGGGCCTTTCCATTTACTAGGAAGACTACTGGATTTTTTGGAATGTGAAAGTTCAAGAGTTTTTCAATGATCTTGTGTATGGTATCCCAATATGTCTGGATAGCGAGGCATTCCCACCAGATATGAATAAGTATGCCTTTGGAACTACATTCCCTCCAGCATCTATCTGATGTATTTGGGTATATTTGTTGAAGTCTATGTGTTGTGAGGTACCATCTCGTCATTAGTTTAATGTTGGTCTCAAGAGTGTGAATTGATATTGAACTCTTTGCTGTGGTTAAGAGTATCTGACTCTTCTCTTCTGGGGTAAATGTTATTTGGAGTTCTTTTTCCCACTTAGTTAAGTAAGGTGGGTCAGATGCAGAATTTAAATTAGTTAGTTGTTTACATGATATTGACAGTAAGTGTTTTGATGGTTTCCCTGTGTAGTACATCTGTTCAAATGGGGGTTAAGGAGCAAAGGAAATTTTTCTTTTTTGCGTGTGTGTGTTTATGTAATCTCTAATTTGAAAGTATGATAACCAATGTGTGACGGGATAGTCTATTTCAGTCTTGAGAACATTCATGGGTTTAAGATTGCCTGAATGGGTAAGGTTGAGAATGGGGATATAATTTACAGTGCCTTGGGTTATTATAGGTGGGCATGGTCTGTCGTATGGCAAGTTCGGATTTCTAAGTACTGGTGTTAACGGAGAGGCTATGGTGGAGATGGTGTTGTGTTTATGAGTGATTATGTCCCATATTTTTAGAGTGTCCGATACCATTGTGTTGCTTCTTATTCCTGATTGTCTCTCCCTGTTGTTTAATCCACAGATCCTACCCAAATTATATAAATTAGTAAGGTCTTTTTTTTTTTGTCCCCCCCCTTTTTTTTTGTGCCAGTTCCATATTCGTACTAGGTGTGATGCCTGGTAGTATAAAAAGAGGTTGGGTATTCCCAGACCTCCCCTGTCCTTGGTTCTATAAGATAGATGTTTAGCCATTCTAGGTCTTTGATCAAGCCAAATAAAATTGTTTAAGGTCGATTGGGTGTAATTAAGGTAAGTAGTTGGAAGTTCCATGGGTATTGTTTCGAAGAGGTGCAGGAATTTGGGCAAGATAGACATTTTTACTGCTGCTACCTTTCCTAGGCATGATATGAATTTGGTTCACCATGTCGTGAGTTCTTGTTTAACTTTTGTAAGAAGTGAGATGTAGTTATGTGTAAAGGGTTCAGCTGGTATGTTAGAAAGCTGCAATCCTAGGTATTTTATCATTTGGGTGGAGACCTGGTATTTAAAACATTGTCTGATATGGTAGATAGTTTTGCTGGGTATATTTATATTCAGAATCTCCAATTTGTCTGCATTTATCAGAAAGTTTGACCAGAAACTGTATTGTGTTATTTCTTTCTCTAAGGAATCCAAAGTCAGAATGGGGTTGGATATGGATAAGAGAATGTTGTTAGCAAATAAAGATATTTGTATTCTGAATTGCCTATAGTTAAACGTTTAATCTGTTTATTTTCCCTAATTCGGCTCACTAGAATCTCGATGGTCAATACAAAAAAGGAGTGGGGATAGAGGGCAACCTTGTCTGGTTACATTTCTTACATTAAATAGGTCAGATAATTCTCCATTAACTTTTATTCGAGCTTAGGGGTTGCTGTATAAAGTGAATATTTGATTTATAAATTGGATGCTGAAGCCAAACCTCGACAGGACAGAAGCCATAACGGACCAGTCCACCCTGTCAAAGGCCTTCTCCGCATCCATGGTCAATGGAAAAAAATATTCTGATATGTGATCTGCACTTTGTATAAGTTGTAGGGTCCTAATGGTGTTATTCCTAGCCTCCCTTCCAGGGACAAAGCCCACTTGATCTTTATTAATCAATTTTGGGAGTAGTGTATTTAATCTATTTGCCAATATTTTAGCGTATATTTTTATATCATTGTTCAGGAGTGAAATTGGCCTAAAGTTTTTAGGATTATCTGGAGGCTTATCTGGTTTTGGGAGGACCTTTATATGAGCTTCTAAGATATGTCTCTTAGGAAGGGGTGGTCCCTATTTATGTAGTTAAATACGTCCATTAGATGGGGGGGCTAGTATGTCTTTCAAAAGGGAGTAATATTTGGTACTAAACCCATTGGGGCCTGGAGCTTCCCAGTCGGGAGGTTGGTGATTGTATTTAAAAACATGCTAAGTGTGATTGTGGAATCTAAAAATTGTTTTTTCTTTTTCTGTGAGGGTAGGTTTTTTTAGTCTGTTGTAAGTAGGAGTGTATGTCGAGGTGTTCACTGACTGGTGGTAAGTTAATGGCCCATGGAATATTATATAGATTATGATAGAATTGTTTGAAGGCAGCTGCTATTGTTTAATTAGAAACTATAGTGTTGTTTTTTTTTTTTTTGTCTTTTAGTGCGGTTACATATGCCCCAGTTTTCTCACAAATAAATGCATTTTATACTAACTTTATGACAGCGGCTAGCTTTCTTGTCTGAGGACTAAAGCCCAGACTGGCTCCTCCAAAAAAGGCAAATGGTGCGTGGAGTTTGGCTATTGAAAAATAATTGCTGTATGATTGTACTCATTTTATTTTTTTTATCACTCCCGTTTTTATAAGCTATAAGTACAAGTTTTAAAAGACTTTGTTCCTTTTTTTATTTTTTAGTCCTCCGGAATTACCACTCTAAATACGAAGAGTGGGAATAGTGCACTACTTACAGAGCACACAAGGGTTGGAATCATAGGTGTGGAGTGGAGACCAAAGGCAGCCGGTGGTTCATTTGGTGATAAAGCAGCAGTGGTATGTCTGTCGGGCTGCACACAGCAGCTATAAGCAGCACCAAACAATAGCATGTGTGGAATAAAAACAGCTTCTTTATTTAAAGGGACACTCAAGACAAAACAAACTTTTATGATTCAGATAGAGCAGCAGTTTTAAGACACTTTAATTAACCTCTATTATCAAATTTTGCACAGTATTTTTATAAATACACTTTCTGTGGAACAAGCTCATAGGGTATACATATACCAGTCTGTGATTGGCTGATGTCTGTCACATGATATAAGGGGCTGGAAAATGGGAGAGAAAAAAATTTGTCAGAAAAAAATCTACTGCTTATTTGAAATTCAGAGTAGGTGTTAAATCATTGTCTTTTTATTATGCACTTGTGGTCTTTATTTAAAAGTATCCAGACAGCTTGTGTCCATGCATTAGTGAGAGGAATTATACGGCCATAAGGGATGTTAATAATGTACTGGTTGCACTTGTACATTTGAGCCGGATGGGACAATGCAAGGGTTGTGGAGAGGTCTGGTATATTCAGCAAGGACAGAGTCATGGAGCCCCATCCGATATGCAGCGTCAACCGCAAAAGCCGGCGACGCCGGTTTTTGCACGTTTTTGGTATCCTATATACAGCGCTGCATATAAATGCGGCACGTATATTTCCCCTGTCGGACGTAGTTTTTTTACCCATAGACTAACATATAAAAGACGCGCAATTTGGTATCCAATATCCAGCGCAAGGACTTACGTGGCGAAAATGGAGAAATCTTACTCCATTTTCACCTTGCCATAAAATGCAGCTGTAGCAAGCCTTGCGCTGAGTATTGGAGCACCGTAACTCCCTAAAATGCCTTCCAAACAAAAAACTAACGCATGCGCAATGTCTATCTACCTGTCAACCGCAATCCCCCACCGCAATAACTAATAAAGTGTATTAACCCCTAAACCACCATAGCCCACACCGCAATAAACCTATTCTATTATTAACCCCTAAACCGCCATAGCCCACACCGCAATACACCTATTCTAGTATTAACCCCTAAACCGCCATAGCCCACACAGCCTATTAAATCTATTAACCCCTAATCTGCCGCTGCCAACGTCGCCGCCACTATAATAAAGTTATTAACCCCTAAACCTAAGTCTAACCCTAACACCCCCCTAACTTAATTATTATTTAAATAAATCAAAATAATATTACTAATATTAACTAAAGTATTCCTATTTAAAACTAAACCCTAAGATAGCTACAATATAATTAATAATTACATTGTAGCTATTTTAGGATTTATTTTTATTTTACAAGCAACTTTGAATTTATTTTAACTAGGTACAATAGCTATTAAATAGGCCAGCCATTCGTCGGGTAGTCATCGTACAGGAAGGATGCTCGCGTTGGATGTCTTCAAGATGGAGTGTAGTGTTAGGTGTAATGGTAACTTAGGTTAGGATTTATTTTACAGGTAATTTTGTAATTATTTTAACTAGGTAGCTATTAAATAGTTATTAACTATTTAATAGATATTGTACCTAGTTAAAATAAATACAAAGTTGCTTGTAAAATAAAAATAAATCCTAAAATAGCTACAATGTAATTATTAATTTTATTGTAGCTATCTTAGGGTTTATTTTACAGGTAAGTATTTTTAGTTTTAAATAGGAATACTTTAGTTAATAATAGTAATATTATTTTGATTTATTTAAATAATAATTAAGTTAGGGGGGTGTTAGGGATAGACTTAGGTTTAGGGTTTAATAACTTTATTATAGTGGCGGCGACGTTGGCAGCGGCAGATTAGGGGTTAATAAATTTAATAGGCTATGTGGGCTATGTCGGTTTAGGGGTTAATACTAGAATAGGTGTATTGCGGTGTGGGCTATGGCGGTTTAGGGGTTAATACATTTATTATTAGGAGTGAGAGGGGGGATTGCGGATATAGGGGTATACGTGTGGGGCTTATTTTTGGGACAAAAAGATTGTACACTATACTTAGAAATAACAGTGCTAGCCTACTAACTGTCCGTACTTCTCACAAGTGCGGACTGGGTGTGCGGTGTGTGTTATATGTTAGTTAGTGGCGCCCAAGGGCTGACTGTGGTGAAGTTTTTAAGTGTTTAAATTACTACAATGCCTTCCTAAAATTTAGTGATGGACTGGTGAATCCTACCTTTATATGGTGAAAAAATAATAATAAAAATAGAAATAGTGGTGAAAAAAGTGTAAAAGATTCTTCAAATGAGACTGGTTGTAAGATATAATAGAACTATTTTAATAAAACATTTCTCACTTTGCAATAGTGAAGTAAATTAAAATACAAATGCTAATAACATATCCACTTTTTTTTTTTTTTTTTTTTTTTTTAAATAAAACATACAAACAAAATTCAGGCACCGGTGTCTATAAATTTTTTATGCAAAAATTTTTCTAAAATACCATCAAGTATAGCTGCCTCTAAGGACTGAGGATACTGTCTAATATCTATAATCAGTTGCACTAAGTTAACATACAAAGATATAACATTGGCAACAGTGTTGTTACTAATTGGTCGATTGCATAAACACTGTCTCAGAATGTATTTCAAATCCGTGCCTGATTCAGTGTAGGCACATATATGTTGTATAGTTAACACTGTATATAACAACTGTTTAGTCAATTGTGTAACCAATGTCTCAGAGTGTCTTTCGAATCCATGCCTTATAAAATGTGGGCACCAATAAGCAGTATAACTTTTTATACGGTATAACTTGATCCAATTACGAACCTTTTAGGGGATGATGAAATGCTTGAAATTCGTTGTGTACACACCAAAGCCTAAATTATATTCCAGCTTGTTGTACTCACTATTTTTCTTCAGCTCTACGGCTCGTGATATTCACTGTTTTTTTTTCGGCATGCTTGCCCGGCTTGTTTGTCAGTTCCGTTAGACTTGCTACTGACCTTGGTCCAATCCGTGTCGAGTGTGGAGAGTGTGCGCACTTTTTCAAATCTGAAGACTGTCAGTATCTTCTGCCATATACTCCTACCGCTTCAAGTGGTGCAATCACTGACACCTTCCGAGAATAGGTTATGGGAGTGAAAGTACATAAATAACTTCTGAAAGATTCTCCTACCGCTTCAGTATGCACTCAAATTAAAGCACAGTACCGGTTGGTCATGGGAGACAATCTGTGAAATCCTCGTCCTTAGGAGCTGTGTAGTGTGACCGTCTGCGCGTTTCAGCTAATGAAAGCCTTTATCAAGATGGTTCATGTTCTACCGCTCCTTCAATTTATAGACTGCTGTTAACCCCTTGTTTGTTTTCTTGAAAATTCATTATATTGTAGACACTCATACTTTATTCACTAAGCTTTTTCTTTATGTTGTATAACAATCATAATTCTTATAACCAAAACATTATAAATACTTTATTCTCAAAGCTTTTTCTTTATGTTTTATAGCGATCATTAAAACAATATGATATATTAGCAATTTGTTTTTATTATTTATCACTTCATCATTGCAAAGCGCCAATTTAAAAATTAACATTTGTAAACATTGGAGGATTAAAAATCACCTTATCTCGTCTCATATAGGGAATCGGAGATTTATTCAATTCGTATGCTTAGATTACTTTGGATTAAGGTTTATAATAAGTGAAATATTGCAGGACATCGAAATCTGATTCATTCCATTATTAATTGCTTTACACTTTCCCTAAATTAAATTTTTTAAAATGTGACTCTTTCGAATGTTGGTAATCTGATGGATATATATAATTAAGAGTAAATTAATTTTAATCTCTTTTGTTACTATGAACCTCAAGAGACTAAGTTCTGGGTACTTTAATATATGTGTCTTTATCAGATGTACTATTAGCGATTCTAACTTTCAATAGTTGCAGGAAATAACTATTTACCAGTGGTCTTCTTTTTTTATATTTACATTGTATCAGTGATATTGATCTAAAATGTTAAATATCAATTCATTTTTCCTAATTATAAGCTGTTATTTTATATATATATATATATATATATATATATATATATATATATATATATATATATATATATATATATATATCTTCACAAGGAAAACTTTTTAGGAAAATTTTAAAGGAGACTAGAACATCTCTGTATATAGATTTGTCAAGTGTGTTATATTTTAGATGTCTTACTGTTATATCGTTTACACATAAATTATCACAAGATTTTTTTTAGGACCTTATTGTAAGTTCACCCATATAATTATTGTTTTTTTATGAATATAATTTGGTCTCATTTATTTTCTATTCATTGTTTGTGATCCTGTTAAGTAATTGAGAACTTAAAATTATACTCGTACATTATTTCAAAATAAAATTGAGATCTAATTCACTGTTCAGGCCCCTAGGGGCCAATGGGCCAAAACTATAGATTAGCTCTGCCTCTTGCCTAACTAACTTCTCTTCTAGATTTCCTCGTCTGCCGTCAGATTCCACCTTTTTAATCCCTCTAGTTTGCCTAGATGTACTTCAGAGAAGTGTTTATATAGATGTGTATCATTTCTCATATGTTCAATTGCAAGGAGGTGTTCTCTTATACGATCTCTGAGCTTTCTACCCGTTTGTCCAAAATATTTTAGATTGCAACTACATTGTATTAAATATATAATATTTGTATCTGAACATCTTAGTATACCATTAATTTTCAGTGATTTTCCTGTTTTTTCTGATTTTGATATTTTTCAATTTGGTACTGTATTTGCAATATTTACATTGTCGACAGGGGAAGAAGCCTTCTATTATGTTACCTTCTAGATCTTTAATATTTTTATTAAAAGTTATTTTATCTTTTTGAATTCACTTGGCGCTAATATGCTTTTAAAATTCTTCGCTTTTTTATAAATAAATTTTGGATTTTTACCTAGGGTATGGCCAATAATGGGGTCTTTTAATAATAGTGGCCAATGTTTTTTGACTATTTTTTCAAAGGATTTGTGTTGTTCCGAATATTTAGCTATAATAGGTATTTCCAAATTTAATTCAATATTCCCTTGTACATCATCTTCTTTTTCTCTTTTTTTAAGAAAAGTATTTCTATCTTCTTAACTACCTCAGAAATTTCCTCAATCTTTTCCCCATTATAACCTTTCTCTTTAAATCTGTTAATCAAAATTTTAGATTGTTGGTTGAAATCATCAATATCTGTACAATTTTTACGGACTCTAAGTAATTGGCCTTTAGGTATGTTGTTTTTCCATTTTATATGATGGCAACTATCTGAGGCAACATAATTATTTGATTCAACTTTTTTGAAATATGTTCGTGTTTTTATTTCATTGTTAATTATTTCAACTTCTATATCTAAAAAAATAATTTTCATCCTACTTGATTCTGAAGTAAAAGTTAGGCCATATTCATTATCATTTAAATCTTGTAAAAACAGATTCAACAATTCAGAATCACCTTTCCAGATTAAAAACAAATCGCCTATAGAGCACAAGATTCGCATCCCATGGACCACCTTCAAAAAAATCTTTTTTCAAAATGACCCATGAATAAATTAGCATAACTGGGTGCGAATCTTGTGCCCATAGCCGTTCCTTGTGTCTGTAAATAATAATTTTCATTAAATTTAAAATAATTTTTGGTAAGTATAAATTCAATGCAATCTAATAAAAATTTTTGTTGTGTATTCTGCATTTCCGGATCTGATTCTAAATGTAAGTCCCAAATTATGTCGTATACTCGTATATAATGAACTTGCATCACAAGTGACCAATAAATAGTCTTTTGCCCATTCTATAGTTTTCAAAGTATTAAGAAATTGCGTTGAGTCTGCTAGATAGGAGGGTAGGTTTTTGACATATTTCTGGAGGAAGTGATCAATATAGTGTGAAAGGTTTGAGGTTATAGAATCCATACCTGAAATTATTGGACGTCCGGGTAGATACTGTAAATTTTTGTGAATCTTAGGTATAAAATAAAAAATCAGTGTTCTAAAATTTTTAATTAAAACAAAATGTAATTCTGAATCATTTAACAAGCCTATAGAATGGGCTTTTTTGAAAAATTCTTGTATTTGAGAAAAGTAATTGTCACCTGGGTCGTTTTTTCAATTTTTTATATGTTATTGGATCCTCAAGTATTCTATTTGCTTCCTCAAGATAATAGTCTTTGCTCATTATTACAATCCCTCCCCCCTTATCCGCCTATTTTATTATATCATCTCTTCTTTGTAAATCTCTTAGAATATCTTTTTCTTTCAGTGTTAAATTCCAATGTATACTTCTGTTTTTTTCTTTAGACAAGTCAAAATCATCAATATCTTGTTTTACTAATTGTTCAAATGTTTTGATAAAACTTTCTTTTTCATGACTGGGAAGAATGTGGATTTTTGTTTTAGATTAATATGTGTGAATGCTTCAACTTTTTTTGTTTGTTGACATCCATTTGTAGAATTTTTTAGAATGGGATTTTTTATAAAATGTTTTTTGAGGGTTAGCTTCCTTACAAACTGGTTTATATTAATTAGATGTTCGAATTTATTCATTTTAGTTAAAGGAGCAATGGATAGGCCTTTACTAAGTATATTTTCTTGTTGTTCTGTTAGATTAATCCCACTTATGTTAAAGATACTCTGGATTTTTTCTTTTTTATTATTAACTGTTTCTTTTTTACTCGAACTGTCTTTATTTTGTACGTTTGTTACAGATTGTTTAACCTTTCTTCTACCTCTGATACCTCTCTTCTTCTCTTTCCTTTCGGAGGATCGTCTGTATTTGACCTGCCTGCTCCTAAAAAATCGTCAGATGTGCTGGGTTGTTCATTCATTGAATTATTATAATTATCTCCCTCTTCTAATACTTCATATCTGTTTTTAACTGGGACTTGATACTCTGTATTTGTTTGATCATTTCTTGTATCGTATTTGTGATTTCCATCGATTTTAAAATGTCTCCTGTTTTCATAATGGTCATAATTGTCCTTCCTATATGTATGATAATTGGTTCTGCCTCTGGGTGTCCCTTGACCATAAGCATTATTTTCATTGAATTTTGTATTCCAACTGTTATAGTTTCTCCTAAAGTAGGGGGTCCTCTTTATTCATAATTCATATGTTCAGTATCTCTGAAATTTCTATTATACGAATGATAAAAATCTTTATCTCTATATGATTCATATCTGGGATTATGATTTGGTTGATACCTATAATTGTCATAATAATTGCGATTGTACTCTCTATAGGGTCTTATATATGATCCATTAGATCTCGACTCATTTTCTTTTCAATTTTCTCTGCAATCATTAGGTCTAATTCTTTCTTTCTCTCTAATCTCTCTGTGATCTCTATTTTCTCTATTCGGGACTTGTACATTATTTGTATTTATATTAATTTTAGGGTTTTGATTTGACTTCTCTCTTTTATTTTGTCTGAAATTTGGATCTATATCATTATGCTCTTGCAAAGGGTTTTCTTTCTTTTTACTGAATAATGTTATACTTTTCTTAGGGTTACTTCCCTCATCTTGTCCTGCAATATATTCTATTTTGTAATCTTCTTCATCTCTTTCAAATTTATGCCATTTCATTTTTAAAATTTCATTTTGTAATTCTTCTAATTTTGTTATCAATTCTTTTTGTTTATTAGTATAAATTGTATCTTTCTTTTTACTTTCAAGAACGTTCTTATGTTTAAGAATGTCTTCTGCTAAAGTGTCTAAAGCCATGGTCCTCTCTTTAATAATAACCCCTATAAGATCTTGTGACGCTTTTTCAAGGATATCATACCATTCTTGTTTTAATGTTAAGTTTAATTCGAAGGTGCAGTCTTTTTTTATTATTAGCCCTCTGGGCACCATACCTAGATTCGCATATTTTTGCATGAATTTCAGTTCTGTATTTATTTTAATTTCTTTTGTTAATAGATTATCTAAGCTTTCTAGGCTAATAGTTGTATCATTTTTGCATCTCAAATCTTTAGTGATAGTATTTGTGGTTATAAGTTTATCTGTTGAATGTAGTAGATTACTCCTAATAGTGAATATATCCATGTTGAAACTATACCTATTTCAATAAATGAAATTATAAATGATCAATTATAAATTTGTGAGTAAATAAATTCTATGATTCACACCAAATGGTATATGTGATCTATGTAAAAATGGTGTGTGATCTAAGTATTGTCGTGTACTGTGAGAACGTTACAAGTGACAAGAAGATTGTACACTATACTTAGAAATAACAGTGCTAGCCTACTAACTGTCCGTACTTCTCACAAGTGCGAACTGGGTTGTGCGGTGTGTGTTATATGTTAGTTAGTGGCGCCCAAGGGCTGACTGTGGTGTAGTTTGTAAGTGTTTAAATTACTACAATGCCTTCCTAAAATGTAGTGATGGACTGGTGAATCCTACCTTATATGGTGAAAAAATAATAATAGAAATAGTGGTGAAAAAAGTGTAAAAGATTCTTCAAATGAGACTGGTTGTAAGATATAATAGAACTATTTTAATAAAATGTTTCTCACTTTGCAATAGTGAAGCGAAATAAAATACAAATTCTAATAGCATATCCACTTTTTAAAAAAAAATAAAATAAAAATAAAACATACAAACAAAATTCAGACACCGGTGTCTATAACATTTTTATACAATATTTTTTCTAAAATACCATCAAGTATAGCTGCCTCTAAGGACTGAGGATACTGTCTAATATCTATAATCAATTGCACTAAGTTAACATACAAAGCTATAACATTGGCAACAGTATAGCAACAAGGGAATATTGAATTAAATTTGGAAATACCTATTATAGCTACATATTCGGAACAACACAAATCCTTTGAAAAAATAGTCAAAAAACATTGGCCACTATAATTAAAAGATCCCATTATTGGCCATACCCTAGGTAAAAATCCAAAATTTATTTATAAAAAAGCAAAGAATTTTAAAAGCATATTAGCGCCAAGTGAATTCAAAAAGAAAAAAACAACGTTTTTTAATAAAAATATTAAAGATCTAGAAGGTAATAGAAGCCTTCTTCCCCTGTCAACAATGTAAATCTTGCAAATACAGTACCAAATTGAAAAAATATCAATCTAAAATATTTTGGACAAACGGGTAGAAAGCTCAGAGATCGTATAAGAGAACACCTCCTTGCAATTGAACATATGAGAAATGATACACAT
Source organism: Bombina bombina (assembly GCF_027579735.1). Classification (NCBI taxonomy): domain Eukaryota; kingdom Metazoa; phylum Chordata; class Amphibia; order Anura; family Bombinatoridae; genus Bombina; species Bombina bombina. The sequence continues at coordinate 356,606,892 of NC_069504.1, forward strand.
CTATAGAAACACTTCTCTGAAGTACATCTAGGCAAACTAGAGGGATTAAAAAGGTGGAATCCGACTGCAGACGAGGAAATCTAGAAGAGAAGTTAGTTAGGCAAGAGGCAGAGCTAATCTATAGTTTTGGCACATTGGCCCCTAGGGGCCTGAATAGCAAATTAGATCTCAATTTTATTTTGAAATAATGTACGAGTATAATTTTAAGTTCTCAATTACTTAACAGGATCACAAACAATGAATAGAAAAACATAATTTATGTAAGAACTTACCTGATAAATTCATTTCTTTCATATTAGCAAGAGTCCATGAGCTAGTGACGTATGGGATATACATTCCTACCAGGAGGGGCAAAGTTTCCCAAACCTCAAAATGCCTATAAATACACCCCTCACCACACCCACAAATCAGTTTAACGAATAGCCAAGAAGTGGGGTGATAAAAAAGTGCGAAAGCATATAAAATAAGGAATTGGAATAGTTGTGCTTTATACCAAAAAATTATAACCACCAAAAAGGGTGGGCCTCATGGACTCTTGCTAATATGAAAGAAATGAATTTATCAGGTAAGTTCTTACATAAATTATGTTTTCTTTCATGTAATTAGCAAGAGTCCATGAGCTAGTGAAGTATGGGATAATGACTACCCAAGATGTGGATCTTTCCACGCAAGAGTCACTAGAGAGGGAGGGATAAAATAAAGACAGCCAATTCCTGCTGAAAATAATCCACACCCAAAATAAAGTTTAATGAAAACATAAGCAGAAGATTCAAACTGAAACCACTGCCTGAAGTACTTTTCTACCAAAAACTGCTTCAGAAGAAGAAAACACATCAAAATGGTAGAATTTAGTAAAAGTATGCAAAGAGGACCAAGTTGCTGCTTTGCAAATCTGATCAACCGAAGCCTCATTCCTAAACGCCCAGGAAGTAGAAACTGACCTAGTAGAATGAGCTGTAATCCTTTGAGGCGGAGTTTTACCCGACTCGACATAAGCATGGTGAATTAAGGATTTCAACCAAGATGCCAAAGAAATGGCAGAAGCTTTCTGACCTTTTCTAGAACCGGAAAAGATGACAAATAGACTAGAAGTCTTTTGGAAAGACTTAGTAGCCTCAACATAATATTTCAAAGCTCTAACAACATCCAAAGAATGCAACGATTTCTCCTTAGAATTCTTAGGATTAGGACATAATGAAGGAACCACAATTTCTTTACTAATGTTGTTGGAATTCACAACCTTAGGTAAAAATTCAAAAGAAGTTCGCAACACCGCCTTATCCTGATGAAAAATCAGAAAAGGAGACTCACAAGAAAGAGCAGATAATTCAGAGACTCTTCTGGCAGAAGAGATGGCCAAAAGGAACAAAACTTTCCAAGAAAGTAATTTAATGTCCAATGAATGCATGGGTTCAAAAGGAGGAGCTTGAAGAGCCCTCAGAACCAAATTCAAACTCCAAGGAGGAGAAATAGACTTAATGACAGGTTTTATACGAACCAAAGCTTGTACAAAACAATGAATATCAGGAAGATTAGCAATCTTTCTGTGAAAAAGAACAGAAAGAGCAGAGATTTGTCCTTTCAAGGAACTTGCGGACAAACCTTTATCTAAACCATCCTGAAGAAACTGTAAAATTCTCGGAATTCTAAAAGAATGCCAGGAAAAATGATGAGAAAGACACCAAGAAATATAAGTCTTCCAGACTCTATAATATATCTCTCTAGATACAGATTTACGAGCCTGTAACATAGTATTAATCACAGAGTCAGAGAAACCTCTTTGACCAAGAATCAAGCGTTCAATCTCCATACCTTTAAATTTAAGGATTTGAGATCCTGATGGAAGAAAGGACCTTGCGACAGAAGGTCTGGTCTTAACGGAAGAGTCCACGGCTGGCAAGAGGCCATCCGGACAAGATCCGCATACCAAAACCTGTGAGGCCATGCTGGAGCTACCAGCAGAACAAACGAGCATTCCTTCAGAATCTTGGAGATTACTCTTGGAAGAAGAACTAGAGGCAGAAAGATATAGGCAGGATGATACTTCCAAGGAAGTGATAATGCATCCACTGCCTCCGCCTGAGGATCCCGGGATCTGGACAGATACCTGGGAAGTTTCTTGTTTAGATGAGAAGCCATCAGATCTATTTCTGGGAGTTCCCACATTTGAACAATCTGAAGAAATACCTCTGGGTGAAGAGACCATTCGCCCGGATGCAACGTTTGGCGACTGAGATAATCCGCTTCCCAATTGTCTATACCTGGGATATGAACCGCAGAGATTAGACAGGAGCTGGATTCCGCCCAAACCAGAATTCGAGATACTTCTTTCATAGCCAGAGGACTGTGAGTCCCTCCTTGATGATTGATGTATGCCACAGTTGTGACATTGTCTGTCTGAAAACAAATGAACGACTCTCTCTTCAGAAGAGGCCAAGACTGAAGAGCTCTGAAAATTGCACGGAGTTCCAAAATATTGATCGGTAATCTCACCTCCTGAGATTCCCAAACCCCTTGTGCCGTCAGAGACCCCCACACAGCTCCCCAACCTGTAAGACTTGCATCTGTTGAGATTATACTCCAGGTCGGAAAAACAAAAGAAGCCCCCTGAATTAAACGATGGTGATCTGTCCACCACGTCAGAGAATGTCGGACAATCGGTTTTAAAGATATTAATTGAGATATCTTTGTGTAATCCCTGCACCATTGGTTCAGCATACAGAGCTGAAGAGGTCGCATGTGAAAACGAGCAAAGGGGATCGCGTCCGATGCAGCAGTCATAAGACCTAGAATTTCCATGCATAAGGCTACCGAAGGGAATGATTGTGACTGAAGGTTTCGACAAGCTGAAATCAATTTTAGACGTCTCTTGTCTGTCAAAGACAGAGTCATGGACACTGAATCTATCTGGAAACCCAAAAAGGTTACCCTTGTCTGAGGAATCAATGAACTTTTTAGTGAATTGATCCTCCAACCATGATCTTGAAGAAACAACACAAGTCGATTCGTATGAGATTCTGCTAAATGTGAAGACTGAGCAAGTACCAAGATATCGTCCAAATAAGGAAATACCACAATACCCTGTTCTCTGATTACAGACAGAAGGGCAACGAGAACCTTTGTAAAAATTCTTGGAGCTGTAGCTAGGCCAAATGGCAGAGCCACAAACTGGTAATGCTTGTCCAGGAAAGAGAATCTCAGGAACTGATAGTGAGCTGGATGAATCGGAATATGCAGATATGCATCCTGTAAATCTATTGTAGACATATAATGCCCTTGCTGAACAAAAGGCAAGATAGTCCTTACAGTTACCATTTTGAATGTTGGTATCCTTACATAACGATTCAATATTTTTAGATCCAGAACTGGTCTGAAGGAATTCTCCTTCTTTTGTACAATGAAGAGATGCGAATAAAACCCCAGCCCCTGTTCCAGAACTGGAACTGGCATAATTACTCCAGCCAACTCTAGATCTGAAACACATTTCAGAAATGCTTGAGCTTTCACTGGGTTTACTGGGACACGGGAAAGAAAAAAATCTCTTTGCAGGAGGTCTTATCTTGAAACCAATTCTGTACCCTTCTGAAACAATGTTCTGAATCCAAAGATTGTGAACAGAATTGATCCAAATTTCTTTGAAAAAACGTAATCTGCCCCCTACCAGCTGAGCTGGAATGAGGGCCGCACCTTCATGTGGACTTAGAAGCTGGCTTTGCTTTTCTAGAAGGCTTGGATTTATTCCAGACTGGAGATGGTTTCCAAACTGAAACTGCTCCTGAGGATGAAGGATCAGGCTTTTGTTCTTTGTTGAAACGAAAGGAACGAAAACGATTATTAGCCCTGTTTTTACCTTTAGATTTTTTATCCTGTGGTAAAAAAGTTCCTTTCCCACCAGTAACAGTTGAGATAATAGAATCCAACTGAGAACCAAATAATTTATTACCCTGGAAAGAAAGGGAAAGTAGAGTCGATTTAGAAGACATATCAGCATTCCAAGTTTTAAGCCATAAAGCTCTTCTAGCTAAAATAGCTAGAGACATAAACCTGACATCAACTCTGATAATATCAAAAATGGCATCACAGATAAAATTATTAGCATGTTGAAGAAGAATAATAATATTATGAGAATCATGATCTGTTACTTGTTGCGCTAAAGTTTCCAACCAAAAAGTTGAAGCTGCAGCAACATCAGCCAATGATATAGCAGGTCTAAGAAGATTACCTGAACACAGATAAGCTTATCTTAGAAAGGATTCAATTTTCCTATCTAAAGGATCCTTAAAGGAAGTACCATCTGCCGTAGGAATAGTAGTACGTTTAGCAAGGGTAGAAATAGCCCCATCAACTTTAGGGATTTTGTCCCAAAACTCTAATCTGTCGGACGGTACAGGATATAATTGCTTAAAACGTTTAGAAGGAGTAAATGAATTGCCCAAATTATTCCATTCTCTGGAAATTACTTCCGAAATAGCACCAGGAACAGGAAAAACTTCTGGAATAACCACAGGAGATCTAAAGACCTTGTCTAAACGTTTAGATTTAGTATCAAGAGGACCAGAATCCTCAATTTCTAATGCAATTAGGACTTCTTTAAGTAAAGAATGGATAAATTCCATTTTAAATAAATATGACGATTTATCAGCATCAACCTCTGAGACAGAATCCTCTGTATCAGAAGAATCATTAGAATCAGAATGATGATGTTCATTTAAAAATTCATCTGTATAAAGAGAAGTTTTAAAAGACTTTTTATGTTTACCAGAAGGAGGAATAACAGACATAGCCTTCTTAATGGATTCAGAAACAAAATCTCTTATGTTATCAGGAACACTCTGAACATTAGATGTTGATGGAACTGCAACAGGTAATGGTACTTTACTAAAGGAAATATTTTCTGCATTAACAAGTTTGTCATGACATTTAATACAAACAACAGCTGGAGGAACAACTACCAAAAGTTTACAGCAGATACACTTAGCTTTGGTAGTTCCAGCACCAGGCAGCGATTTTCCAGTAGTATCTTCTGACTCAATTGCAACGTGGGACATCTTGCAATATGTAATAGAAAAAAACAACATATAAAGCAAAATTGATCAAATTCCTTAAATGACAGTTTCAGGAATGGGAAAAAATGCCAGTGAACAAGCTTCTAGCAACCAGAAGCAACAAAAGATGAGACTTAAATAAAGTGGAGACAAAATTGACGCCCACATTATTTGGCGCCTAAATGCTATTAGCGCCAAAAATGACGCCACATCCGGAACGCCGACATTTTTGGCGCGAAAAACGTCAAAAATGACGCAACTTCCGGCGACACGTATGACGCCGGAAATAGAAAAAAAAAATTTGCGCCAAGAAAGTCCGCACCAAGAATGACGCAATAAAATGAAGCATTTTCAGCCCCCGCGGGCCTAACAGCCCACAGGGAAAAAGTCCATTTTTAAGGTAAGATAAAAATGATATATTCAAATGCATTATCCCAAATATGAAACTGACTGTCTGAAATAAGGAAATGTTGAACATCCTGAGTCAAGGCAAATAAATGTTTGAATACATATATTTAGAACTTTATAAAAAAGTGCCCAACCATAGCTTTAGAGTGTCACAGAAAATAAGACTTACTTACCCCAGGACACTCATCTACATGTTGTAGAAAGCCAAACCAGTACTGAAACGAAAATCAGCAGAGGTAATGGTATATATATAAGAGTATATCGTCGATCTGAAAAGGGAGGTAAGAGATGAATCTCTATGACCGATAACAGAGAACCCATGAAATAGACCCCGTAGAAGGAGATCATTGAATTCAAACAGGCAATACTCTCCTCACATCCCTCTGACATTCTCTGCACGCTGAGAGGAAAACCGGGCTCCAACCTGCTGCGGAGAGCATATCAACGTAGAATCTAGCACAAACTTACTTCACCACCTCCATAGGAGGCAAAGTTTGTAAAACTGATTTGTGGGTGTGGTGAGGGGTGTATTTATAGGCATTTTGAGGTTTGGGAAACTTTGCCCCTCCTGGTAGGAATGTATATCCCATACGTCACTAGCTCATGGACTCTTGCTAATTACATGAAAGAAATAAATGAGACCAAATTATATTCATAAAAAAAACAATAATTATATGGGTGAACTTACAATAAGGTCCTAAAAAAATCTTGTGATAATTTATGTGTAAACGATATAACAGTAAGACATCTAAAATATAACACACTTGACAAATCTATATACAGAGATGTTCTAGTCTCCTTTAAATTTTTCCTAAAAAGTTTTCCTTGTTTCATTTAGGGAAAGTGTAAAGCAATTAATAATGGAAAGAATCAGATTTCGCTGTACTGCAATATTTCACTTATTATACACCTTAATCCAAAGTAACCTAATTAAGCATACGAATTAAATAAATCTCTGATTCCCTATATGAGACGAGATGAGGTGATTTTTAATCCTCCAATGTTTACAAATGTTAATTTTTAAATTGGTACTTTGCAATGATGAAGTGATAAATAATAAAAACAAATTGCTAATATATCATATTGTTTTAATGATCGCTATATAACATAAAGAAAAAGCTTTGAGAATAAAGTATTTATAATGTTTTGGTTATAAGAATTATGATTGTTATACAACATAAAGAAAAATCTTAGGCCTAGATTTAGAGTTTGGCGGTAGCCGTGAAAACCAACGTTAGAGGCTCCTAACGCTGGTTTTAGGCTACCGCTGGTATTTGGAGTCAGTCAGGAAAGGGTCTAACGCTCACTTTTCAGCCGCGACTTTTCCATAATAACAGCCAATAGAATGCGAGCTCAATCTGATTGGCTGATCGGATCAGCCAATCGGATTGAACTTGATTCTGATTCGCTGATTCCATCAGCCAATCAGAATTTTCCTACCTTAATTCCGATTGGCTGATAGAATCCTATCAGCCAATCGGAATTCGAGGGACGCCATCTTGGATGACGTCCCTTAAAGGAACCGTCATTCTTCAGTTGGACGTCGTCGGAAGAAGATGGGTCCGCACTGGCGGTCTTCATAATGGAGCCGGTCCTCATCGGATGAAGATAGAAGATGCCGCTTGGAAGAAGATGGTTGCCGGTCCGGATCTACTCTTCTTCCCGGATAGGATGAAGACTTTGGACCCTCTTCTGGACTCCTTCAGCCGTCGGATGATGGATGTCTAGCCCCCGCTTGGGTTGGATGAAGATATCGGAGCCAGGACGGATCGGTGTGATACCCGGTGAGGTGAAGACAAGGTAGGAAGATCCTCAGGGGCTTAGTGTTAGGTTTATTTAAGGGGGGTTTGGGTTAGATTAGGGGTATGTGGGTGGTGGGTTGTAATGTTGGGGGGGGGGTATTGTATGTGTTTTTTTACAGGCAAAAGAGCTGAATTTCTTGGGGCATGCCCCTCAAAGGGCCCTGTTCAGGGCTGGTAAGGTAAAAGAGCTTTGAACTTTTGTAATTTAGAATAGGGTAGGGCATTTTTTTATTTTGGGGGGCTTTGTTATTTTATTAGGGGGCTTAGAGTAGGTGTAATTAGTTTAAAATTGTTGTAATATTTTTCTAATGTTTGTAAATATTTTTTTATTTTTTGTAACTTAGTTCTTTTTTATTTTTTGTACTTTAGTTAGTTTATTTAATTGTATTTATTTGTAGATATTGTATTTAATTCATTTATTGATAGTGTAGTGTTAGGTTTAATTGTAGGTAATTGTAGGTATTTTATTTAATTTATTTATTGATAGTGTAGTGTTAGGTTTAATTGTAATTTAGGTTAGGATTTATTTTACAGGTAATTTTGTAATTATTTTAACTATTTTAGCTATTAAATAGTTCTTAACTATTTAATAGCTATTGTACCTGGTTAAAATAAATACAAAGTTACCTGTAAAATAAATATAAATCCTAAAATAGCTATAATATAATTATAATTTATATTGTAGCTATATTAGGGTTTATTTTACAGGTAAGTATTTTTAGCTTTAAATAGGAATAATTTATTTAATAAGAGTTAATTTATTTCGTTAGATTTAAATTATATTTAACTTAGGGGGGTGTTAGGGTTAGGGTTAGACTTAGCTTTAGGGGTTAATACATTTATTAGAATAGCGGTGAGCTCCAGTCGCCAGATTAGGGGTTAATGTTTGAAGTTAGGTGTCGGCGATGTTAGGGATGGCAGATTAGGGGTTAATACTATTTATTATAGGGTTAGTGAGGCGGATTAGGGGTTAATAACTTTATTATAATAGCGGTGCGGTCCGCTCGGCAGATTAGGGATTAATAAGTGTAGGCAGGTGGAGGCGACGTTGAGGGGGGCAGATTAGGGGTTAATAAATATAATATAGGGGTCGGCGGTGTTAGGGGCAGCAGATTAGGGGTACATAGGGATAATGTAAGTAGCGGCGGTTTACGGAGCGGCAGATTAGGGGTTAATAATAATATGCAGGGGTCAGCGATAGCGGGGGCGGGAGAATAGGGGTTAATAAGTGTAAGGTTAGGGGTGTTTAGACTCGGGGTACATGTTAGAGTGTTCGGTGCAGACGTAGGAAGTGTTTCCCCATAGACAACAATGGGGCTGCGTTAGGAGCTGAACGCGGCTTTTTTGCAGGTGTTAGGTTTTTTTTCAGCTCAAACAGCCCCATTGTTTTCTATGGGGGAATCGTGCACAAGCACGTTTTTGAAGCTGGCCGCGTCCGTAAGCAACTCTGGTATCGAGAGTTGCAGTAGCGTTAAAAATGCCTGTACGCTCCCTTTTTGGAGCCTAACGCAGCCTTTCTGTGAACTCTCAATACCAGAGCTATTTAAAAGGTGCGGCCAAAAAAAAGCCAGCGTTAGCTACGCGGGTCCTTACCGACAAAACTCTAAATCTAGCCACCTATCTTTTCAATGGGATCTTTCTAACTCCGGTATTTAGAGTCGTGACTGAAGTGAGCGTTAGAAATCTAACGACAAAACTGCAGCCGCAAAAAAAAGTCAGTAGTTAAGAGCTTTCTGGGCTAATGCCGGTTTATAAAGCTCTTAACTACTGTGCTCTAAAGTACACTAACACCCATAAACTACCTATGTACCCCTAAACCGAGGTCCCCCCACATCGCCGCCACTCTATTAAATTTTTTTAACCCCTAATCTGCCGACCGCCACCTACGTTATACTTATGTACCCCTAATCTGCTGCCCCTAACACCGCCGACCCCTATATTATATTTATTAACCCCTATTCTGCCCCCCTCAACGTCGCCTCCACCTGCCTACACTTATTAACCCCTAATCTGCCGAGCGGATCTCACCGCTACTATAATAAAGTTATTAACCCTTAATCCGCCTCACTCCCGCCTCAAAAACCCTATAATAAATAGTATTAACCCCTAATCTGCCCTCCATAACATCGCTGACACCTAACTTCAATTATTAACCCCTAATCTGCCGACCTAATCTCGCCGCTACTGTAATAAATGGATTAACCCCTAAAGCTAAGTCTAACCCTAACACTAACACCTAGTATGAAAATAGTACTAGAGAGCGCAGGAAGATACACCAAACTCCTAAAAATACCTATGGGTCCCCAACTAGGTAGCAGAAATAAACATAAGAGTAAAAAATAGATAGAAGCGCTAAAAGCTAAAGGTGATAAGGTGTATTAATGTGAGACTTATTAGAGAGAGAGAAAATAAACAAAGTAGATGAACGTCTAAAGAGACAAAGATTTATTCACATTAGGTGATATATAAAAATGTTAAAACGGACGTCTCCGTAGATAAAAACAATTTATACAATTAAGTTGCCATCACTTGATATATGACTAGACTTGCAATGTAAAGTTCATAATACAGCAAAGATAGTCCAAATCCACACTGAACTTTCAATCGGGAGTTGGTTTGCTAGCAAAACAAGGGCTTACCCAGACGAGTGCACATTCAGTCTTCTCCGTGACTAGTTGTACGGCCGTAATGACGTCACTATTGAGGGCGCTGTCCTGAATACACTTTCTGATTGGTGTAAATGCGAGGTCAGTAAGTTGCACTGTTTCTTGGCTTTCTTTGCTACAATGCAGCGATCATCGAAGAAAATATTCCTGCACTTAGTGCCAGATAGCACGCAGGATACCAAATCCAAGAATGTAGTATAAAGTAATGTCCAGAAATGACCCGTTACAGGTCTAGTGGCAAAATTGGAAATGGCTAACAGTGTTAGCAGTATTGCACACTTTTAAATGACAAATAGTAGCTTAGGTTTTGTTGCAGTACATCCCAAATCCAAGAATGTAGTATAAAGTAGTGTCCAGAAATGACCCGTTATAGGTCTAGTGGCAAAATTGGAAAGGGCTAACAGTGTTAGCAGTATTGCACACTTTTAAATGACAAATAGTAGCTTAGGTTTAGTTGCAGTACATCAACTAAACCTAAGCTACTATTTGTCATTTAAAAGTGTGCAATACTGCTAACACTGTTAGCCCTTTCCAATTTTGCCACTAGACCTATAACGGGTCATTTCTGGACACTACTTTATACTACATTCTTGGATTTGGGATGTACTGCAACTAAACCTAAGCTACTATTTGTCATTTAAAAGTGTGCAATACTGCTAACACTGTTAGCCATTTCCAATTTTGCCACTAGACCTGTAACGGGTCATTTCTGGACATTACTTTATACTACATTCTTGGATTTGGTATCCTGCGTGCTATCTGGCACTAAGTGCAGGAATATTTTCTTCGATGATCGCTGCATTGTAGCAAAGAAAGCCAAGAAACAGTGCAACTTACTGACCTCGCATTTACACCAATCAGAAAGTGTATTCAGGACAGCGCCCTCAATAGTGACGTCATTACGGCCGTACAACTAGTCACGGAGAAGACTGAATGTGCACTCGTCTGGGTAAGCCCTTGTTTTGCTAGCAAACCAACTCCCGATTGAAAGTTCAGTGTGGATTTGGACTATCTTTGCTGTATTATGAACTTTACATTGCAAGTCTAGTCATATATCAAGTGATGGCAACTTAATTGTATAAATTGTTTTTATCTACGGAGATGTCCGTTTTAACATTTTTATATATCACCTAATGTGAATAAATCTTTGTCTCTTTAGACATTCATCTACTTTGTTTATTTTCTCTCTCTCTAATAAGTCTCACATTAATACACCTTATCACCTTTAGCTTTTAGCGCTTCTATCTATTTTTTACTCTTATGCCTAACACTAACACCCCCCTAAATTAAATATAATTTAAATCTAACGAAATAAATTAACTCTTATTAAATAAATTATTCCTATTTAAAGCTAAATACTTACCTGTAAAATAAACCCTAATATAGCTACAATATAAATTATAATTATATTATAGCTATTTTTGGATTAATATTTATTTTACAGGTAACTTTGTATTTATTTTAACCAGGTACAATAGCTATTAAATAGTTAAGAACTATTTAATAGCTAAAATAGTTAAAATAATTACAAAATTACCTGTAAAATAAATCCTAACCTAAGTTACAATTAAACCTAACATTACACTATCAATAAATAAATTAAATAAAATACCTACAATTAGACTCGGGGTACATGTTAGAGTGTTCGGTGCAGACGTAGGAAGTGTTTCCCCATAGACAACAATGGGGCTGCGTTAGGAGCTGAACGCGGCTTTTTTGCAGGTGTTAGGTTTTTTTTCAGCTCAAACAGCCCCATTGTTTTCTATGGGGGAATCGTGCACAAGCACGTTTTTGAAGCTGGCCGCGTCCGTAAGCAACTCTGGTATCGAGAGTTGCAGTAGCGTTAAAAATGCCTGTACGCTCCCTTTTTGGAGCCTAACGCAGCCTTTCTGTGAACTCTCAATACCAGAGCTATTTAAAAGGTGCGGCCAAAAAAAAGCCAGCGTTAGCTACGCGGGTCCTTACCGACAAAACTCTAAATCTAGCCACCTATCTTTTCAATGGGATCTTTCCCTAATCTGCCGAGCGGACCGCACCGCTATTATAATAAAGTTATTAACCCCTAATCCGCCTCACTAACCCTATAATAAATAGTATTAACCCCTAATCTGCCATCCCTAACATCGCCGACACCTAACTTCAAACATTAACCCCTAATCTGGCGACTGGAGCTCACCGCTATTCTAATAAATGTATTAACCCCTAAAGCTAAGTCTAACCCTAACCCTAACACCCCCCTAAGTTAAATATAATTTAAATCTAACGAAATAAATTAACTCTTATTAAATAAATTATTCCTATTTAAAGCTAAAAATACTTACCTGTAAAATAAACCCTAATATAGCTACAATATAAATTATAATTATATTATAGCTATTTTAGGATTTATATTTATTTTACAGGTAACTTTGTATTTATTTTAACCAGGTACAATAGCTATTAAATAGTTAAGAACTATTTAATAGCTAAAATAGTTAAAATAATTACAAAATTACCTGTAAAATAAATCCTAACCTAAATTACAATTAAACCTAACACTACACTATCAATAAATAAATTAAATAAAATACCTACAATTACCTACAATTAAACCTAACACTACACTATCAATAAATAAATTAAATACAATTCCTACAAATAAATACAATTAAATAAACTAACTAAAGTACAAAAAATAAAAAAGAACTAAGTTACAAAAAATAAAAAAATATTTACAAACATTAGAAAAAAATTACAACAATTTTAAACTAATTACACCTACTCTAAGCCCCCTAATAAAATAACAAAGACCCCCAAAATAAAAAAATGCCCTACCCTATTCTAAATTACAAAAGTTCAAAGCTCTTTTACCTTACCAGCCCTGAACAGGGCCCTTTTGCGGGGCATGCCCCAAAGAATTCAGCTCTTTTGCCTGTAAAAAAAAACATACAATACCCCCCCCAACATTACAACCCACCACCCACATACCCCTAATGTAACCCAAAACCCCCCTTAAATAAACCTAACACTAAGCCCCTGAAGATCTTCCTACCTTGTCTTCACCATGCCAGGTATCACCGATCGTTCCAGGCTCCGAAATCTTCCTCCAAGCCCAAGCGAGGGCTAGACATCCATCATCCGACGACTGAAGAAGTCCAGAAGAGGGTCCAAAGTCTTCATCCTATCCGGGAAGAAGAGTAGATCTGGACCGGCAACCATCTTCTTCCAAGCGGCATCTTCTATCTTCATCCGATGAGGACCGGCTCCATCTTGAAGACCTCCATCGCGGATCAATCCTTCTTCTCCGACGACTTCCCGACGAATGACGGTTCCTTTAAGGGACGTCATCCAAGATGGCGTCCCTCGAATTCCGATTGGCTGATAGGATTCTATCAGCCAATCGGAATTAAGGTAGGAAAATTCTGATTGGCTGATGGAATCAGCCAATCAGAATCAAGTTCAATCCGATTGGCTGATTCAATCAGCCAATCATATTGAGCTTGCATTCTATTGGCTGATCGGAACAGCCAATAGAATGCGAGCTCAATCTGATTGGTTGATCGGATCAGCCAATCGGATTGAACTTGATTCTGATTGGCTGATTCCATCAGCCAATCAGAATTTTCCTACCTTAATTCCGATTGGCTGATAGAATCCTATCAGCCAATCGGAATTCGAGGGACGCCATCTTGGATGACGTCCCTTAAAGGAACCGTCATTCGTTGGGAAGTCGTCGGAGAAGGATTGATCCGCGATGGAGGTCTTCAAGATGGAGCCGGTCCTCATTGGATGAAGATAGTAGATGCCGCTTCGAAGAAGATGGTTGCCGGTCCGGATCTACTCTTCTTCCCGGATAGAATGAAGACTTTGGACCCTCTTCTGGACTTCTTCAGTCATCGGATGATGATGTCTAGCCCCCGCTTGGGCTTGGATGAAGATTTCGGAGCCTGGAATGATCGGTGATACCTGGCATGGTGAAGACAAGGTAGGAAGATCTTCAGGGGCTTAGTGTTAGGTTTATTTAAGGGTGGTTTGGGTTAGATTAGGGGTATGTGGATGGTGGGTTGTAATGTTGGGGGAGACGTATTGTATTTTTTTTTTTACAGGCAAAAGAGCTGAATTCTTTGGGGCATGCCCCGCAAAGGGCCCTGTTCAGGGCTGGTAAGGTATAAGAGCTTTGAACTTTTGTAATTTAGAATAGGGTAGGGCATTTTTTTTATTTTGGGGGTCTTTGTTATTTTATTAGGGGGCTTAGAGTAATTTATTTTACAGGTAATTTTGTAATTATTTTAACTATTTTAGCTATTAAATAGTTCTTAACTATTTAATAGCTATTGTACCTGGTTAAAATAAATACAAAGTTACCTGTAAAATAAATATTAATCCTAAAATAGCTATAATATAATTATAATTTATATTGTAGCTATATTAGGGTTTATTTTACAGGTAAGTATTTAGCTTTAAATAGGATTAATTTATTTAATAAGAGTTCATTTATTTCGTTAGATTTAAATTATATTTAATTTAGGGGGGTGTTAGTGTTAGGGTTAGACTTAGCTTTAGGGCTTAATACATTTATTAGAATAGCGGTGAGCTCCAGTCGGCAGATTAGGGGTTAATTTTTTAAGTTAGGTGTCGGCGATGTTAGGGAGGGCAGATTAGGGGTTAATACTATTTATTATAGGGTTATTGAGGCGGGAGTGAGGCGGATTAGGGGTTAATACATTTATTATAGTAGCGCTCAGGTCCGGTCGGTAGATTAGGGGTTAATAAGTGTAGTTAGGTGGAGGCGACGTTGTGGGCGGCAGATTAGGGGTTAATAAATATAATATAGGGGTCGGCGATGTTAGGGCAGCAGATTAGGGGTACATAGGGATAATGTAGGTGGCGGGGGTGTACGGAGCGGCAGATTAGGGGTTAAAAATAATATGCAGGGGTCAGCGATAGCGGGGGCGGCAGATTAGGGGTTAATAAGTGTAAGTTTAGGGGTGTTTAGACGCGGGGTACATGTTAGAGTGTTAGGTGCAGACGTAGGAAGTGTTTCCCCATAGGAAACAATGGGGCTGCGTTAGGAGCTGAACGTGGCTTTTTTGCAGGTGTTAGGTTTTTTTTCAGCTCAAACAGCCCCATTGTTTCCTATGGGGATATCGTGCATGAGCACGTTTTTTAAGCTGGCCGCTTCCGTAAGCAACTCTGGTATCGAGAGTTGCAGTGGCGTTAAATATGCCTGTACGCTCCCTTTTTGGAGCCTAACGCAGCCATTCTGTGAACTCTCAATACCAGAGTTATTTAAAAGGTGCGGCCCGAAAAAATCCAGCGTTAGCTACGCGGGTCGTTACCGACAAAACTTTAAATCTAGCCGTCAGTGAATAAAGTATGAGATTCTAAATATAATGAATTTTCAAGAAAACAAACAAGGGGTTAACAGCAGTCTATAAATTGAAGGAGCGGTAGAACATGAACCATCTTGATAAAGGCTTTCATTAGCTGAAACGTGCAGACGGTCACACTACACAGCTCCTAAGAACGAGGATTTCACAGATTGTCTCCCATGACCAACCGGTATTGTGCTTTAATTTGAGTGCATACTGAAGCGGTAGGAGAATCTTTCAGAAGTTATTTATGTACTTTCACTCCCATAACCTATTCTCGGAAGGTGTCAGTGATTGCACCACTTGAAGCGGTAGGAGTATATGACAGAAGATACTGACAGTCTTCAGATTTAAAAAAGTGCGCGCACTCTCCACACTCGACACGGATTGGACCAAGGTCAGTAGCAAGTCTAACGGAACTGACAAACAAGCCGGGCAAGCACGCCGAAAAAAATGGTGAATATCACGAGCCGTAGAGCTGAAGAAAAATAGTGAGTACAACAAGCTGGAATATAATTTAGGCTTTGGTGTGTACACAACGAATTTCAAGCATTTCATCATCCCCTAAAAGGTTCGTAATTGGAACAAGTTATACCGTATAAAAAGTTATACTGCTTATTGGTGCCCACATTTTATAAGGCACGGATTCGAAAGACACTCTGAGACATTGGTTACACAATTGACTAAACAGTTGTTATATACAGTGTTAACTATACAACATATATGTGCCTACACTGAATCAGGCACGGATTTGAAATACATTCTGAGACAGTGTTTATGCAATCGACCAATTAGTAACAGCACTGTTGCCAATGTTATATCTTATCCTCAGTCCTTAGAGGCAGCTATACTTGATGGTATTTTAGAAAAAAATTTGCATAAAATTTTTATAGACACCGGTGTCTAAATTACGGGCGACGCAGGTTTCCACGCTTGCACCGAAACCTGCGCCATATGTCGGATCGCGCCCCAGGTCTCCTTCCCATCTGAGTTCCTGGGGTGTTGTAACTTGTACATATTTTTATGGAATGCTGTTTTACTTAAAGTCCCTGCTTGATTGAATCAAATGTATGCAACGCTATTCCCTAGGCTAAAAGCAGTGCTCTATATGTTTATCTCACCCCCAGGCCCCTGCTTAGTTGCTATACTTTGGATTTGAGTGTCATTTTGTTTGACTTTGCACTTAGTAGGTGTCTAGTAATTTATTAAACATGGAAAATATGAAATCATGCTCTTTGAAATGTATGATTGAATATGTTGTGCTTTGTTGTCCCCTTCTAAGAGAAAATCTATGCTATGTTGGGATAAGGGGTAGTAATTATTTTATATAAGCTAGATCTCAACTTAGCTGTACATTATAGGTTGATACAAGATAATAAAGCAAATTTGACAATAGAAGTAAATTGGAAAGTTTAAAATTCAAATCAGGAAAGAAAATTTGGGGGGGTTTCTGTCCCTTTTTAAATATATATTTCTAAATATATCTGATACTGTTCATGTAAAATACATATTCTATACCTATATAGATATGTCCGCGGTTTAGGAATCGCCACAATTCAACCCGATCTGGTTGATTGACACCTCCCTGGAGTCTGCAGGGGGCGGCATTGCAATGCCGAATATGGAGAGTGTATAGTTCTCCGCATTCAGCAAGGTCTTGCAGACCTGATCCGCCACTTTGATACATAAGCCTCAATATCACCAGAGCACAGAGCTTTAAATTATCGGGCACCATGACATTTCCGTATTAGGATTCATGCAATTAAAAAAGTGATGATTTGAACTTAAATAAATTTTTATATGAAATAAAATTGATATTGTTTTAAAAAAGTTGTTTTAAAAAGTTGAGGGACTTCTTCCTGCCCCTTCTACACACAACACATTTCATATATTTATAAATTAACATATAGCTAATAGAGAGCTTCTTGCAGTATAAGACCCAGCTCATGCCTTCGTTATAGTCAAGCAAAATTAGCACAATAATTTCTTGTATAAATCTTTCTTTTTTTGTGTGATGTTGCTTTATAATGTGGATATTTTCACCAAAAGATGCATTTGAGACCATAAAGTAAAAATTAAACTTAAATGGATAGAGCATGCAATTTTCAACAAATTTCAAATTAATTCTATTATCTTTTTTGCTTAGTTCTCTTGGTATCCTTTGTTAAAGAGTAATTTTGGTGAGCTCAAGAGCGTACATGTGTCTTTAGCTATCTGGTAGCAGTGTTTGCAACAAAGTTTATAGTAATGTTATACATTGTTGATATCACTTCTTACATAGCCTGCGAAAGAAACGTGGACGCTCCTAATCTATGAATTTATGTGTTTTACTGTATATTTACTGTACATTTTATTCCGATGTTCTTCACTTACAGGAATGTCTTTTTTATTCTTAAATGCATATTTCTATATATACAGTATATGTGTGTATATATATTTATATATATATACCTATACCTTAATATCTATTCCTATAGATATATAGGTACAAATATGTATTTTACATGAACAGTATCAGATATATAGAGTAATAGAAAATAATGTACTTTTTATTAATAAATATATATGTGAAGAATAGAAAAGTAAACTATGCATTTTGTGCATCGCATTTCTCAACTTAAATCTTAACACGGTTAGGTTAGCGCATATGAGAACTTAGAATACTAAGGGGCGTTATTGAAATATTACATATAAAATATTAAAAATAATCAAAGGGACATGATACCCAAATGTTGAAGCACATGAAAGTGATCCAGCATACCTGTAAAAAGCTGACTAGAAAATATCACCTGAACATCTCTATCTAAAAAAGGAAGATACTTTACCTCAAATTTCCTAAGTATTCACACCCCACTGTAAAGAGACTTTTAGCAGCCAGTCAGGATACTTGTCCTAGGACAAACTAGGGAGTGTGCATCTGTCAGGTGCAGGCACAGTTATGTTATTTTCCTATTCAGTTTACGTATGTTCTATGAAATATCATGAGATTTCAGTGAAATCTCATGAGATCACAGCAAAGGCAAAGCATTACCTCAGCACTGCTGATGCCGAATGGCTATTGTTTTTTGTTTTTTTTCAACTTGCAGCTGGACAGCAGCTAACGTATACAAAAAGACGAAAATTTGTAACTGCAGTTAAAACTTAGGTGAATGTATTCAATATTAAGATCGGTTACATGTGTAGCAATTTTACATGCCCTTAGAAAACACAGCTTACGCGTTTCGGCTATACGCCGTACTCATAGCTTGCTAACCACACTCTTACTAATGGTCCTTTTAAGAGGGGTAAAAACATCTGATTCATCAAAGGGTCATGCTTAAATTAACCAATTCATGGCTGGATTCAAATTAACCTCTGGTATTACTGAGCTTATTAGCTCTACTGTCTATACAAAGTTATACATAGTGAATAAGATAAAACACTACACAAGTACCTCAATATAATAATACAATACATTGTCTGAAACATTG
Organism: Bombina bombina; assembly: GCF_027579735.1. NCBI lineage: Eukaryota > Metazoa > Chordata > Amphibia > Anura > Bombinatoridae > Bombina > Bombina bombina. Next base: position 356,625,634 of record NC_069504.1, read on the forward strand.
TTATATAAAGAAAACATATAAAGAGAAAAGAACAAAAGGGGGAAAGAGAGAAAGTGTTAAACTTCACATTCAAAAATTTCTTGGCTGCTAATCACACCCTGTAATCATTTACAAATGCAGCCCTTTCAAGGACTAATTCACTGTCCAATACTTTAAACATTAATTGTGCTGTAAATAGTGTTGAAAAAAGTGTAACCTTAACGTGCTACTTAACTCCACTGTTTGATTATTCATTTATGGAATAATAAATTAAGGTACGGTTTGTCTATAATTAACCTTATAACAATCACTATTTACAAAAAGCCTACAATTACCTATTGTCTTACAGACTGAATAAATGAATAGTATGGATCAACGCTTACTTAACTATCCTCCTATAATATTCCTTAAATTCTTTAATGTTTTGATTTAATATTTTTATCCACAAGCAGCTAACGTATAACTGTTTACACAGCTCACTCTGTTGAGCTGAAGAAATTTTGGGGTAAAATTTCCCTGAATTCTGTTGCTAGCAAGAAATGTATCTGACCCATTTTTAAAAGCATATAAGGTTTTTTGCATTTACTACCTCCTCTGGTAATGTGTTCAACATTTTTATTGCTCTTACAGTGTAAAAATGTTTACATTGCAGGAGACTAAGAGGACCATTTATCAAGCTCCGAATGGAGCTTGAGGGCCCGTGTTTCTGGCGACAGTTTCTAAAGACCGCCAAAATTCAACCCGATCCAGCACGATTGGGTTGATTGACACCCCCCTGCTGGCGGTCGATTGGCCAGAAGTCTGCAGGGGGCTGCGTTGCACCAGCAGCTCTTGTGAGCTGCTAGTGCAATGCTGAATACGGAGAGCTTATTGCTCTCCGCATTCAGCGAGGTCTGTCGGACCTGATCCGCACTGTCGGATCAGGTCCGACAGACCTTTAATAAATAGGCCTCTCAATCTCCTTTCCTCCAGCCTTAAATTGTAACCTCTTGTCACAAACAATTTTCTTGGAATAAACAGAGCTACTGCCATCTCTGTATATATATGTATATAAAATAATCATCTCACCTTTTTTAAGTGCCTTTTTTTTTTTGTAGAGAAAACAGACCCAGATTGGCTAACCTCTCTTTATAGCTTAAATTCTTTATTCTTTGTGGCCATTTTCTGAACTTTTTCTAAGTCTGCAATGTCTTTTTTTTAGATTGGTCCCCAGAAATGCACTTCATACATACATACATACATACGTACGTGGCATCTTACCAGGGATTTATATAGTGACATAATTATGCTTTCCTCCCTTGCATCAATGCCTCTTTTAATACATGCTAGTATCTTATTAGCCTTAGAAGCCGCTGCCCTGCATTGTGCAATGTGCACCCATCTTTAGCTTGTTATCTATTACTACTCCCAAATCTATTTCCTCCTCTGTTTGGTGAAGTCTAGTCCTATTGAAATACTAGATTGCCTGCTTATTTTTACTTTGAAAATGTAGAACCTTGCATTTTCCAGCATTAAATCTTTTTCTATTTACCTGTCCATTCTTCTTCCAATTTTTGTAGATCCCCTTATAAAACAAGTTCATCATACTCTGACCTAATGACCTTACACAACTTTGTACCATCTGCAAAAATAGAGATGTTGCTATTTAATCATTTCTCCAAGTCATTAAAGGGACACTAAACCCAATTTTTTTTCTTTCATGATTCAGATAGAGCATGCAATTTTGAGCAACATTCTAAATTACTCCTATTATCAAATTTACTTTGTTCTCTTGCTATCTTTATTTAGAATCAGGAATGTGATGCATAGGAGCCGGCCCATTTTTGGTTGAGAACCTGGGTTATGCTTGCTTATTGGTGGGTATATGAAAGCCTCCAATAAGTAAGCACTATCCATGGTGCTGAACCTTAAATGGACTGGCTGCTAAGATTTACATTCCTGCTTTTAAAATAAAGATAGCAAGAGAACAAAGAAAAAATGATAATAGGAGTAAATTAGAAAGTTGCTTAAAATGTCATGCTCTATCTGAATCATGAAAGAAAACATTTGGGTTCAGTGTCCCTTTAATAAAAATATTAAAAAGAACAGGGCCCAGTTCTAATCCCTTGAGTACTCCACTGATTACCTTTGTCCAATCTGAGTATGATCTATTTACTACTACTCGTTGCTCCCTGTCTTTTATCCAGTTATTTATTCATGAGCTAACATTTTCAGCTATTCTTGTTTACACAAATATACTCATCAATATAATCCCTTATATTCCCTACAAGTATCTTTTCCATTATTGATTTCAGACTAACTGGTCTAGCTTACCTTTTAAAAAAACGCACCACATGAGCTTTAAGCCAGTCCTGAAGTACTATGCCTGAAGATAATTAGACTTAAAAAATTAAGAGTAGAGGTTTGGCTATAACAGTGCTAAGTTCCCGTAAAAACCTTTGGGTGTATTCCATTTTTTCCTGATATCCTCTAGAGATTACCCAGTTAATGGCATGGGCTTGCATGTTCTATTTTGTTTAAAAGTATCTCCCATTGGTTCTTCTCTTGTGTATACTGAAGAAAAGAACTGGTTTAGTACCTCAGCCTTCTTCATGCCACTATTACTCATGCTACCCTTAGATATTTTTTTTTTTGCCATTTATGTACTTAAAAAAAACTTTTAGAGTTTGACTTAGAATCCTTTGTAATTAATCTTTCATTTTCAATTTTGGCTAATTTGATTGCTTTTTTTGCATGCTTAGTTGCATTCCCTTATATATTTGGTATGTTGAGTCTGTACTATTTACTTTGAAAAGAATTAAATGCCCTACTTTTTTCCTAATTTAATTTACATTTTTATTTAGCCACATTGGCTTGTATTTCTTTCTTTACCTTTTCATATAACTGCATGTAATAGACACTACTATAAAGCAGAATATGCACAGATACTGATCTAAAAATCCAGTATAAAACCTTTTAAAAACTTACTTAGAAGCTCCCAGTTTAGCACTGTTGATGAGGTTAGGCTGGGACACCTAGTGAAAGGGACTGGGAAAACAAGAAGAACAGACACTCCCTCTTTCCTGCATATGAAAAGACAAATTACACAAAAAGTAGCCGCAATAATCTGTAGTCCTGGGTCTACATCTGATACTTTGGTGCTTGGTTAGGAGTCTGAAAATCAGCACAATTTTATTAAAAAAATAAGCAAAACTATACATGGTTAAAAAAAAAACTCCCAGATGGGCTATATAAATGGATCAAAACATTTATGCAAAGAAAAATCTAGTGTACAATGTCCCTTTTAACAAAGTTTTAAATGTTATCCATTTATCCTCTGTATTTTACTTAGAATAATTTGTCTCAATTTATGTTATTTAAAGGGACATGAAACCCAAACATTTTTCTTTCATGATTAGGATAGAGCATGCAATTTTAAGCAACTTTCTAATTTACTCCTATTATTAATTTTTCTTCAAATCATGAAAGAAAAAAATTGGGTTAAATATCCCTTTTAATGATTTCCTTTAATCATTGAATTTTGCTTTCTAAAAATGACAAGTTGAACCCTTATAACACCGCTTATGGAAAGTGATTTCAAATGTGACCATGTTATGATCACTGTTACCCAAATGTTCTTTGACTTCTATCTTTGATATTATATCTGTATTGTTTGATAGCAGGAGATCGTAAAACATTTACGGCTAGATTTAGAGTTCGGCGGTAAAAGGGCTGTTAACGCTCCGCGGGTTTTTTTCTGGCCGCACCATAAATTTAACTCTGGTATCGAGAGTTCAAACAAATGCTGCGTTAGGCTCCAAAAAAGGAGCGTAGAGCATATTTAGCGCAAATGCAACTCTCGATACCAGAGTTGCTTACGGACGCGGCCGGCCTCAAAAACGTGCTCGTGCACGATTCTCCCATAGGAAACAATGGGGCTGTTTGAGCTGAAAAAAAACCTAACACCTGCAAAAAAGCAGCGTTCAGCTCCTAACGCAGCCCCATTGTTTCCTATGGGGAAACACTTCCTACGTCTGCACCTAACACTCTAACATGTACCCCGAGTCTAAACACCCCTAACCTTATACTTATTAACCCCTATTCTGCCGCCCCCGCTATCGCTGACCCCTGCATTACACTTTTAACCCCTAATCTGCCGCTCCGTAAACCGCCGCCACCTACGTTATCCCTATGTACCCCTAATCTGCTGCCCTAACATCGCCGACCCCTATGTTATATTTATTAACCCCTAATCTGCCCCCCACAACGTCGCCGACACCTACCTACACTTATTAACCCCTAATCTGCCGAGCGGACCTGAGCGCTACTATAATAAAGTTATTAACCCCTAATCCGCCTCACTAACCCTATCATAAATAGTATTAACCCCTAATCTGCCCTCCCTAACATCGCCGACACCTACCTTCAATTATTAACCCCTAATCTGCCGACCGGAGCTCACCGCTATTCTAATAAATGTATTAACCCCTAAAGCTAATTCTAACCCTAACACTAACACCCCCCTAAGTTAAATATAATTTTTATCTAACGAAATAAATTAACTCTTATTAAATAAATGATTCCTATTTAAAGCTAAATACTTACCTGTAAAATAAATCCTAATATAGCTACAATATAAATTACATTTATATTATAGCTATTTTAGGATTAATATTTATTTTACAGGTAACTTTGTATTTATTTTAACCAGGTACAATAGCTATTAAATAGTTAAGAACTATTTAATAGTTACCTAGTTAAAATAATTACAAATTTACCTGTAAAATAAATCCTAACCTAAGATATAATTAAACCTAACACTACCCTATCAATAAAATAATTAAATAAACTACCTACAATTACCTACAATTAACCTAACACTACACTATCAATAAATTAATTAAACACAATTGCTACAAATAAATACAATTAAATAAACTATCTAAAGTACAAAAAATAAAAAAGAACTAAGTTACAGAAAATAAAAAAATATTTACAAACATAAGAAAAATATTACCACAATTTTAAACTAATTACACCTACTCTAAGCCCCCTAATAAAATAACAAAGACCCCCAAAATAAAAAATTCCCTACCCTATTCTAAAATACAAAAATTACAAGCTCTTTTACCTTACCAGCCCTGAACAGGGCCCTTTGCGGGGCATGCCCCAAGAAGTTCAGCTCTTTTGCCTGTAAAAAAAAACATACAATACCCCCCCCCCAACATTACAACCCACCACCCACATACCCCTAATCTAACCCAAACCCCCTTAAATAAACCTAACACTAATCCCCTGAAGATCTTCCTACCTTGTCTTCACCATCCAGGTATCACCGATCCGTCCTGGCTCCAAGATCTTCATCCAACCCAAGCGGGGGTTGGCGATCCATAATCCGGTGCTCCAAAGTCTTCCTCCTATCCGGCAAGAAGAGGACATCCGGACCGGCAAACATCTTCTCCAAGCGGCATCTTCTATGTTCTTCCATCCGATGACGACCGGCTCCATCTTGAAGACCTCCAGCGCGGATCCATCCTCTTCTTCCGACGACTAGACGACGAATGACGGTTCCTTTAAGGGACGTCATCCAAGATGGCGTCCCTCGAATTCCGATTGGCTGATAGGATTCTATCAGCCAATCGGAATTAAGGTAGGAATTTTCTGATTGGCTGATGAAATCAGCCAATCAGAATCAAGTTCAATCCGATTGGCTGATCCAATCAGCCAATCAGATTGAGCTCGCATTCTATTGGCTGTTCCGATCAGCCAATAGAATGCGAGCTCAATCTGATTGGCTGATTGGATCAGCCAATCGGATTGAACTTGATTCTGATTGGCTGATTCCATCAGCCAATCAGAAAATTCCTACCTTAATTCCGATTGGCTGATAGAATCCTATCAGCCAATCGGAATTCGAGGGACGCCATCTTGGATGACGTCCCTTAAAGGAACCGTCATTCGTCGTCTAGTCGTCGGAAGAAGAGGATGGATCCGCGCTGGAGGTCTTCAAGATGGAGCCGGTCGTCATCGGATGGAAGAACATAGAAGATGCCGCTTGGAGAAGATGTTTGCCGGTCCGGATGTCCTCTTCTTGCCGGATAGGAGGAAGACTTTGGAGCACCGGATTATGGATCGCCAACCCCCGCTTGGGTTGGATGAAGATCTTGGAGCCAGGACGGATCGGTGATACCTGGATGGTGAAGACAAGGTAGGAAGATCTTCAGGGGATTAGTGTTAGGTTTATTTAAGGGGGTTTGGGTTAGATTAGGGGTATGTGGGTGGTGGGTTGTAATGTTGGGGGGGGGGTATTGTATGTTTTTTTTTACAGGCAAAAGAGCTGAACTTCTTGGGGCATGCCCCGCAAAGGGCCCTGTTCAGGGCTGGTAAGGTAAAAGAGCTTGTAATTTTTGTATTTTAGAATAGGGTAGGGAATTTTTTATTTTGGGGGTCTTTGTTATTTTATTAGGGGGCTTAGAGTAGGTGTAATTAGTTTAAAATTGTGGTAATATTTTTCTTATGTTTGTAAATATTTTTTTATTTTCTGTAACTTAGTTCTTTTTTATTTTTTGTACTTTAGATAGTTTATTTAATTGTATTTATTTGTAGCAATTGTGTTTAATTAATTTATTGATAGTGTAGTGTTAGGTTAATTGTAGGTAATTGTAGGTAGTTTATTTAATTATTTTATTGATAGGGTAGTGTTAGGTTTAATTATATCTTAGGTTAGGATTTATTTTACAGGTAAATTTGTAATTATTTTAACTAGGTAACTATTAAATAGTTCTTAACTATTTAATAGCTATTGTACCTGGTTAAAATAAATACAAAGTTACCTGTAAAATAAATATTAATCCTAAAATAGCTATAATATAAATGTAATTTATATTGTAGCTATATTAGGATTTATTTTACAGGTAAGTATTTAGCTTTAAATAGGAATCATTTATTTAATAAGAGTTAATTTATTTCGTTAGATAAAAATTATATTTAACTTAGGGGGGTGTTAGTGTTAGGGTTAGACTTAGCTTTAGGGGTTAATACATTTATTAGAATAGCGGTGAGCTCCGGTCGGCAGATTAGGGGTTAATAATTGAAGGTAGGTGTCGGCGATGTTAGGGAGGGCAGATTAGGGGTTAATACTATTTATGATAGGGTTAGTGAGGCGGATTAGGGGTTAATAACTTTATTATAGTAGCGCTCAGGTCCGCTCGGCAGATTAGGGGTTAATAAGTGTAGGTAGGTGTCGGCGACGTTGTGGGGGGCAGATTAGGGGTTAATAAATATAACATAGGGGTCGGCGATGTTAGGGGCAGAAGATTAGGGGTACATAGGGATAACGTAGGTGGCGGCGCTTTGCGGTCGGAAGATTAGGGGTTAATTATTTTAAGTAGCTTGCGGCGACGTTGTGGGGGGCAAGTTAGGGGTTAATAAATATAATATAGGGGTCGGCGGGGTTAGGGGCAGCAGATTAGGGGTACATAAGTATAACGTAGGTGGCGGTCGGCAGATTAGGGGTTAAAAATTTTAATCGAGTGGCGGCGATGTGGGGGGACCTCGGTTTAGGGGTACATAGGTAGTTTATGGGTGTTAGTGTACTTTAGGGTACAGTAGTTAAGAGCTTTATAAACCGGCGTTAGCCAGAAAGCTCTTAACTCCTGCTTTTTTCAGGCGGCTGGAATCTTGTCGTTAGAGCTCTAACGCTCACTGCAGAAACGACTCTAAATACCAGCGTTAGAAAGATCCCATTGAAAAGATAGGCTACGCAAATGGCGTAGGGGGATCTGCGGTATGGAAAAGTCGCGGCTGTAAAGTGAGCGTTAGACCCTTTAATCACTGACTCCAAATACCAGCGGGCGGCCAAAACCAGCGTTAGGAGCCTCTAACGCTGGTTTTGACGGCTACCGCCGAACTCTAAATCTAGGCCTTAATGTGATAATAGCTTTATTATTATTATACTTTATTATTATTATTATTATTATTATTATACTTTATTTATGAAGCGCCATCATATTCCACAGCGCTGTCCATGGATACAGTTCATTTAAATAAAACAATGATATAAAACTTGTAAGACAGGACAACATTTACAAAGACATACAGGAGGAATTGAGGGCCCTATTCCCGTGGGAACTTACAGTCTAGAAGGGTAGGAGGTTGAGAAACAGGAGGTGAGGACAGCAAGGTTGAGGAAGATGTTAATGCAGAGTTAGATGAGGGAAATGTTGTTAGGTAAAAGGAATATTATTGAGTTGGGTGGTAGGCTTTTCTGAACAGAAAAGTCTTCAGAGAGCATTTAAAGGAAGAAAGATTAGGGCAAAGCCTGGCAGCACGAGGGAGAGTGTTCCAGAGGGTAGGTCCTGCACGACAGAAGTCCTGCAGTCTAGCATGAGAGGAGGTGATAGTCGCAGATGCAAGGAGCAGGTCATTGTTGGATCTTAGTGGGAGAGCTGGAGTATACTTGTTGATTAGAGAGGATAGGTAGAGGGGAGCTGTGTTGGTGAGCGCTTTGTAGTCAAGGGTGAGAATTTTGAATTTAATTCTGCTGTGAATTGGGAGCCAATGAAGGGACTCGCAGAGAGGTGCAGCAGATACAGAGCAATGGGAAAGGTGGATCAGCCTGGCAGAGGCATTTAGGATGGATTAAAGGGGGGAGAGGCGGGAAAGAGGAAAGCCAGTATGTAGGTTATTGCAGTAGTCAAGTCGGGGAATAACAATGGAGTGGATTAGTTTGCTTTGTGGTGTTAGTGCACAGAAAAGGTAGAATCTTGGAAATATTGCATAGATGGTTGCGGCAGGATGTAGAAAGTGATTGGAATTGGGGGTGAAGGATAGATTTGAGTCAAGTGTAACTCTGAGACAGCGGACTTGGGGCGATGGGGAAATGGTGATGCCGTCAACAGGGATAGAGAAGTCAGAAGTCGGTGTAGAGCTTGAGGGGGGGATAAGAAGGAGCTCAGTCTTGGACATGTTAATCTTTAGGTGGTGAGAGACCATCCAGGATGAAATACCAGATAATCAGTCGCTGACATGAGAAAGGACAGAAGGAGAGAGAGTAGGGGTGGAGAGGTAGATCTGGGTATCATCAGCATAGAGGTGATATTTGAAGCCATAACTGTTGATAAGTTTAATGTAGCGTAATGAGTAAAAAAGTGTGCAAATGTTAATCAATTGCTGCATAATTTTGTACAACCCAAGATTTTCACTATCCAAGCCTATCTTAGAAGTTTCATGGATTTTGGTGTCCCACAAGGCAAATGAGTGACATTAAGCTTGTTTTTTTGGGAGCTTAATGTGGCTTAACGTACAAAATTGAATTTAGATGTTAACCAATTTCCCCCAAACTTACCACAATACATTAATCTATCTATTCAAACATATTATGAAAATTTCAGGACATTTGATAAACCATACCAAAAGTTATTTGCATTTAACTCATTTTTTTACAATCCTAAAACATTTAATGTGAGCAGCTTAATGTAAACAGAGCTTAATGTACCAAAATTCACCTAAACATCAATTGCCTTGAAATTTGGCACAAACTCAGTTTCTCACTTTCCAAACCTATCCTAGAAGTTTCATGGATTTTGGTTTCCCACAAGGCAAATGAGTGACATAGAGCTTGTTTTTTGGGGAGCTTAATGTGGCTTAACGTACAAAATTGAATTGAGATGTTAACCAATTTCCCCCAAACTTACCACAATACATTAATCTATATATTCAAACATATTATGAAAATTTCAGGACATTTGATAAACCATACCAAAAGTTATTTGCATTTAACTCATTTTTTTACAATCCTAAAACATTTAATGTGAGCAGCTTAATGTAAAAAGAGCTTAATGTACCAAAATTCACCTAAACATCAATCGCCTTGAAATTTGGCACAAACTCAGTTTCTCACTTTCCAAACCTATCCTAGAAGTTTCATGGATTTTGGTTTCCCACAAGGCAAATGAGTGACATAAAGCTTGTTTTTTGGGGAGCTTAATGTGGCTTAACGTACAAAATTGAATTTAGATGTTAACCAATTTCCCCCAAACTTACCACAATACATTAATCTATATATTCAAACATATTATGAAAATTTCAGGACATTTGATAAACCATACCAAAAGTTATTTGCATTTAACTCATTTTTTTACAATCCTAAAACATTTAATGTGAGCAGCTTAATGTAAAAAGAGCTTAATGTACCAAAATTCACCTAAACATCAATCGCCTTGAAATTTGGCACAAACTCAGTTTCTCACTTTCCAAACCTATCCTAGAAGTTTCATGGATTTTGGTTTCCCACAAGGCAAATGAGTGACATAAAGATTGTTTTTTGGGGAGCTTAATGTGGCTTAACGTACAAAATTGAACATAGATGTTAACCAATTTCCCCAAGCTTCCCTCAATACATAAATCTATCTTTACAAACATGTTCTGAAAATTTCAGAACATTTTGATAAAACATTCCAAAAGTTATTCGCATTTAACTATTTTTTTACAATCCTAAAACATTTAGGGGGATATTTATCAAAGCCTCAACTATGCTACATTCACGTGCCTAACATCGCGGCCGTGGACCTGAATATGATCTCCAGATTTTTAAAAAAAAGCTGTGCACCAAGTACGTGGTGATAAGCATCGGACTGTTGTTAACTAACAGTCATCGATCTTGCGTCTATTCGGCTTTTTGCCAACTTTATTTATACCCTGCCACTAAACGCTGCCACTATACTAAAATGTTAATCCCCTATCCAGCCACTCCCGGACCCTGCCGCCACTAAATAAATGTATTAACCCCTAAACCTCTGGCCTCCCACATCACTACCATTAACTAAACCTATTATTCCCCTAAACCTGCAGCCCCCCATATCACCATAAACTAAATTAAGCTATTAACCCCTAAACCTAACAACTGTCTAACTTTACATTAAAATGACAACATCCCTATCTTAAAATAAATTTAAACTTACCTGTAGAATTAAAATAAACTAATTATAAACTATTAATTAACCTACCCTATCTATTATACTAAAATTATATTAAACTACCAATTAAATAAACTATATTACATATTAAAAAAAAAACTAACCCTACTCAAATTTTTTAGATATACTATTAAACATTACTAAATTACCAAAAAAAAAAAACGCTAAGTTACAAAAAATAAAAAACACTAAATTACGAAAAACAAACCACATTATCAAAAATAAAAAAGAATTACACCTAATCTAATAGCCCTATCAAAATAAAAAAGCGCCCCCAAAATATAAAAAACCCTAGCCTACAATAAACTACCAATGGCCTTTAAAAGGGCCTTTTGCGGGCATTGCCCCAAAGAAATCAGCTCTTTTACCTGTAAAAAAAAATAATATAAACAGCACCCAACAGTAAAACCCACCACCCACCCAACCAAACCCCCCAAACAAAAACCCTATCTAAAAAAAAACCTAAGCTCCCCATTGCCCTGAAAAGGTTTGTATGGGCATTGTCCTTAAAAGGGCATTTGGCTCTTTTACCTGCCCAGACCCTACCCTAAAAATAAAACCCACCCAAAAAAACCTTAAATAAACCTAACACTAACCCCCGACGATCCACTTACAGTTTTTGAAGTTCCGCTTGAAGGATCTATCCAGCCGACAAGAAGTCATCATCGGGGCGGCAAGAAGTCTTCATCCGGGTGGCCTCTTCCGTCTTCATCCATCCGACAAAGTCTTCATTTATTTGGCCTCTTCTGTCGGAGCGGGTCCATCCTGAAGACATCTGGCGCGTGGCTCCTCTTCAATACGGTCGCCGCCGTAAACTGGAACTTGAATGCAAGTGACGTCATCCAAGATGGTGTCCCTTGCATTCCTATTGGCTGAAAGATTCCAATCAGCCATTAGGATTGGAGCTGCGAAAATACTATTGGCTGTTCCAATCAGCTAATAGGATTTGAGCTCAAATCCTATTGGCTGATTGGAACCGCCAATAAGATTTTTGCAGCTCTAATCCTATTGGCTGTTTGGAAACTTTCAGCCAATAGGAAAGCAAGGGACGCCATCTTAAGTGACGTCACTTGCATTCAAGTTCCAGTTTACGGCGGCGACCGTATTAAAGAGTAGCTCCGTGATGGATGTCTTCAGGATGGACCTGCTCTGTGCTGGATGGATGAAGATAGAAGAGGCCGCTGGCGGTTTAGGGGTTAATAGGTTTTGTTAATGGTAGAGATGTGGGAGGCCAGAGGTTTAGGGGTTAATACATTTATTTAGTGGTGGCGGGGTCCAGGAGCGGCGGGATAGGGGTTAATAAATTTTATTTAGGTTATGGTGGTGTCAGGGGGCGGCGGGATAGGGGTTAATACTTTTATTTAGGTGGCGGCGATGTCGGGGTGGCAGATTAGGGATGTTTAGACTCAGGGCTTATGTTAGGGTGTTAGGTGTAAACATAACTTGTTTTCAACCATATAAATCAATGGGATATCTGGCAGCATCAAACATAAGCTTTCGCTGCTTTCAGACTCCCATTGATTCCTATGGCATCCGTGGCCTCCAGGGTGGCGGATTGAAAACCAGGTACGCTTGGCCAGAATAGCCGCGAGCGTACCTGTTAACTATTTGATAATGTTTGAAAAGTGTCAAATAGTGCCGAATGTGTATTCGGAACATCTGTAATGATATTGGCATCGGTCTGTGTTGGATTGAAACCGGCAGATAATATGTTAAGTCACAGATTTCAACTTTTGCCGGTCTGTAGGCAAACTAGGTTGGATCAAGCTCGCCACAATTACACTGCGGAGTTCCAGAGTATTTTGCGGTGGACGGCTTGATAAATATTCCCCTTAATGTGGGCAGCTTAATGTAAAAAGAGCTTAATGTACCAAAATTAATCTAAACATCAATAAATTGCCTTGAAACTTGGCCCAAACTCAGTTTTTCACTTTCCAAACCTATCCTAGAAGTTTCATAGATTTTGGTTTCCCACAAGCCAAATGAGTGACATTAAGCTTGTTTTTGCGGGAGCTTAATGTGGCTTAACGTACAAAATTGAACTTAGGTGTTAACCAATTTACCCCAAACTTCACACAATACATTAATCTATCTATTGAAACATATTCTGAAAATTTCAGGAGATTTGATAAAACATACCAAAAGTTATTCACATTTAACTATATTTTTACAATCCTAAAACATTTAGGGAGATATCTATCAAAGAGTCAACTATGTTGCATTCGCCGACATCAATACGCTCACCTAACATTGCCAAATATTGTGGTCATGGATCTCAATACGGTCTCCTTATTTATATAAAAAAAAGAAGCTGTCAAAAACATGCTTACCAAGTACGGGGTAATGAGTTACCCCGGACTGTTGTTAACTAGCAGTCATCGATCTCGCGTCTCACTTTTCCCAACTTTATTTATACCATTTCACTAAATGCCGCCACTATACTAAAATGTTTAACTCCTAAATCCGCTGCAACCTAAATAAATTTATTAACCCCTATCCCGCCACTCCCCGACCCTGCCGCAACATAAAGTTATTAACCCTTACCCCACCGCTCCCTGACACCGCTGCAACCTAAATAAACTTATTAGCCCCTAAACCTCTGGCCTCCCACATTACCACCACTAACTAAACCTATTAACCCCTAAACCATCAGCCCCCCACATCGCAAAAAACTAAATTAAGCTATTACCCCTAAACCTAACAACCCCTTAACTTTAAATTAAAATTACAACATCCCTATCTTCAAATAAATTTAAACTTACCTGTAGAATTAAAATAAACTATTAATTAACCTACCCTAACTATTATACTAAATTTAAATTAAACTATCAATTAAATACTTACTAAAGTATTCCTAACTAAATTACATATTAAAAAAAACCTAACCCTACTAAAATGATTTAAATATACAATTAAACATTATTACAAAGTCCTAAAGTACAAAAACAAACAAACACTAAATTACGAAAAATAACAAACCAAATTATCAAAAATATTTTTTTACACCTAATCTAATAGCCCCATCAAAATAAAAAAGCCCCCCCAACATAAAAAACCCTAACCTACAATAAACTACCAATGGCCCTTAAAAGGGCCTTTTGTGGGGCATTCTCCCAAAGATATCAGCTCTTTTACCTGTAAAAAAAAAAATACAAACAACCCCCAACAGTAAAACCCACCACCCAACCAACCAACCACCCCCCAAATAAAAAAACTAACTAAAATAACCTAAGCTCCCCATTGCCCTGAAAAGGGCATTGGTATGGGCATTGCCCTTAAAAGGGCATTTAGCTCTTTTACTGCCCAGACCCTAATCTAAAAATAAAACCCACCCAAAAAAAACTTAAAAAACCTAACACTAACCCCCGACGATCCACTTACGGTTCTTGAAATCCCACTTGAAGGATCCATCCAGCCGGCAAAGTCCTCATCCAGGCGGCAAGAAGTCTTCATTCATGCGACAAGAAGTCTTCATCCAGACAGCATCTTCTATCTTCATCCATCTGGCGCGGAGCGGGTCCATCCTGAAGACATACGGTGCAGAGCATCCTCTTCTTACGGTCACCCCCGTACACTGGAACTTCAATGCAAGTGGGTTAATAGCTTAATTTAGTTTATTGCGATGTGGGGGGCTGACGGTTTAGGGGTTAATAGGTTTACTTAGTGGTGGTGATGTGGGAGGCTAGAGGTTTAGGGGTTAATAAGTTTATTTAGGTTGCAGCGGTGTTGGGGAGCGGCAGGATAGGGGTTAATAATATTATGTAGGTGGCGGCGATATCGGGGGTGGCAGATTAGGGGTGTTTAGACTCGGGGTTTATGTTAGGGTGTAGGTGTAAAAGTAACTATTTTTCTTCCATAGAAATCAATGGGGTATGCTTCATTCTCTTGAAGCATCGGACATAAGCTTTCTGTGCTTTCATAGTCCCATTAATTTCTATGGCATCCATGCCCTTAAAAACCAGGTACGCTGCTTCCGAATAGCCGCGAGCATACCTGTTAGAAGTTTGATAAATGGGAAAAAGTGTCAAATAGAGCCGAATTTGTATTCGGAACATCTTTAATGACGTAAGCATCGATCTGCGTCTGAGACCGGCGGATCGTATCTTACGTCACAAATTTCAACATTTGCCGGTCTTAAGGCTTTGATAACCTAGGTCGGATCAATCTTGCAACAATTACGACACAGAATTCCGGCGTATTTGCGGTTGACACTTTGATAGATAGGCCCCTTAATGTTTTTAGGATTGTAAAAAAATAGTTAAATGTAAATAAATTTTGGTATGTTTTATCAAATGTCCTGAAATCTTCATAATATGTTCGAATAGATAGATTTTTGTATTGTGGGAAGTTTGGGGGAAATTGGTTAAAATCTAAGTTCTTTTTTGTACGTTAAGCCCCATTAAGCTCCCCAAAAAAACAAGCTTAATGTCACTCATTTGCCTTGTGGGAAACCAAAATCCATGAATCTTCTAGGACAGGCCTAGAAAGTGAAAAACTGAGTTTTTGCCAAGTTTCAAGGCAATTGATTGATGTTTAGGCGAATTTTGGTACATTTTTTTACGTTAAGCCATTCACATGAAATGTTTTAGGATTGTAAAAAAATAGTTAAATGTGAATAACTTTTGGTATGTTTTTTCAAATGTCCAAAATTGTCAAAATATGTTTGAATAGATAGATTAATGTATTGTGGAAAGTTTCGGGGAAATTGGTTAAAATAGTTAAAAGTTCTTTTTTGTACGTTAAGCTACATTAAGCTCCCCAAAAAAACAAGCTTAATGTCACTCATTTGCCTTGTGGAAAACCAAATAACATGAAACATCTAGGATAGGTTTGAAAAGTGACAAACTGAGTTTGTACCAAGTTTCAAGGCAATTGATTGATGTTGAGGTGAATTTTGGTACATTAAGCTCTTTTTAAGTTGGATATTTATCAAAGCCTCAACTTTGTTGCATTCACCGGCACCAATCCGCTCGCATAACATCGCAGCCACGGATTTCAATATGATCTCCATATTTATAAAAAAAAAGCCGGCAAAAAGACACGCACCAAGTACGGGGTGATGAGCATCGGACTGTTGTTAAAGGGACACTAAACCCAAATGTTTTCTTTCATGATTCAGATAGAGCATGCAATTTTAAACAATTTTCTAATTTACTCCTATTATCAATTTTTCTTCGTTCTCTTGCTATATTTATTTAAAAAGCAGGAATGTGAGGCATAGGAGCCAGCCCATTTTTGATTGAGAACCTAGGTTATGCTTGCTTATTGGTGGGTAAATGTAAGCCCCAAAAAAGCAAGCGCTATCCATGGTGCTGAACCTAAAATGGGCTGGCTGCTAAGATTTACATTCCTGCATTTAAAATAAATATTCCTGCTGCTCCCCTACCCCGCTGCAACCTATATCAAGTTTTTAACCCCTATCCTGCCGCTCCCAGACCCCGCGGCAACCTAAATAAACCTATTAACCCCTAAACCTCTGGCCTTCCACATCACTAACTAAACCTATTAACCCCTAAACCGCTAGCCCCCCACATCGCCATAAACTAAATTAAGCTATTAACCCCTAAACCTAACAACCCACTAATTAAAATTACAACATACCTATCTTAAAATAAATTTAAACTTCCCTGTAGAATTAAAATAAACTGTTTTTAAACTATTAATTAACCTACCCTAACTATTATACTACAATTAAATGAAACTAGCAATTAAATAAACTAAATTACATATTAAAAAAACCTAACCCTACTAAAATTATTTAAATCTACTATTAAACCTGATTACAAATTACTAAATTACCAAAAAAAATAAACGCTAAATTACAAAAAATAAAAAGCACTAAATTACGAAAAAAGCACATTATCAAAAATAAGAGAATTACACCTAATCTAATAGCCCTATCAAAATAAAATACCCCCCCCCCAAATAAAAAAAAACTGCCCTCCATTAAACTACCAATGGCCCTCAAAAGGGCCTTTTGTGGGGCATTGCCCCAAAGAAATCAGCTCTTTTACCTGTAAAAAAAAATACAAACACCCCCCCAACAGTAAAACCCACCCCCCAAATAAAAAACATATCTAAGATAACCTAAGCTCCCCATTGCCCTGAAAAGGGCATTTGTATGGGCATTTAGGTATTTTACATGCCCAGACCCTAATCTAAAAATAAAACCCACACAAAAACCCTTAAATAAACCTAACACTAACCCCCGACGATCCACTTACCGTTATTGAAGTCCCGGTTGAAGGATCCATCCAGCCGTCAAAAAATCTTCATCCAGGTGGTCTCTTCCATCTTCATCCAGCCGGCAAAGTCCTCATTTGATTTGGAACAGCCAATAGGATTTTAGCAGCTCTAATCCTATTGGCTAATTGAAATCTTTCAGCCAATAGGAATGCAAGGGACGCCATCTTGAATGACGTCACTTGCATTCAAGTTCCCGTTTACGGCGGCGACCGTATGAAAAGGAGCTTCGCGCCGGATGTCTTCAGGATGGACCCGCTCCACGCCGGATGGATGAAGACTTCTTTCTGCCTGGATGAGGACTTCGCCGGCTGGATGAAGATGGAAGAGGCCGCCCAGATGAAGACTTCTTGCCGGTTGGATGGATCCTTCAAATGGGACTTCAATAACTGTAAGTGGATCATTGGGGGTTAGTGTTGGGTTTATTTAAGGTTTTTTTGGGTGGGTTTTATTTTTAGATTAGGGTCTGGGAAGTAAAAGAGCTAAATGCCCATACAAATGCCCTTTTCAGGGCAGTGGGGAGCTTAGGTTATTTTAGATAGGGTTTTTTATTTGTGGGCGTTGGGTGGTGGGTTTTACTGGTGGGGGGTGTTTGATTTTTTTTTTACAGGTAAAAGAGCTAATTTCTTTGGGGTGATGCCCCACAAAAGGCCCTTTTAAGGGCCATTGGTAGTTTATTGTAGGTTTTTTTTTTATTTGCGGGGGTTTATTTTGATAGGGCTATTAGATTAGGTGTAATTCTTTTTTATTTTTGATAATATGTTTTTTTTTCATAATTTAGTGTTTTTTATTTTTTTAACTTAGCGTTTATTTTTTTGGTAATTTAGTAATTTTTTTAATAAGGTTTAATAGTAGATTTAAATAATTTTAATATGTAATTTAGTTTATTTAATTGCTAGTTTAATTTTTTAATTGTAGTATAATAGTTAGGGTAGGTTAATTAATAGTTTATTTTAATTCTACAGGTAAGTTTAAATTTATTTGAAGATAGGGATGTTGTAATTTTAATTTAAAGTTAGTGGGTTGTTAGGTTTAGGGGTTAATAGCTTAATTTAGTTTATAGCGATGTGGGGGGCTGGCGGTTTAGGGGTTAATAGGTTTAGTTAGTGGTAGTGATGTGGGAGGCCAGAGGTTAAAGGGTTAATACGTTTTTTTAGGTTGCTGCGGGGTCCGGGAGCGGCGGAATAGGGGTTAATAACATTATGTAGGATTGCGGCGATGTCGGGGGCGGCACATTAGGGGTGTTTAGACTCGGGGGATTATGTTAGGGTGTTAGGTGTAAACATTACTTGTTTTCAACCATATAAATCAATGGGATATCTGGCAGCATCGAACATAAGCTTTCGCTGCTTAAAGACTCCCATTGATTCCTATGGCATCCGCGGCCTCCAGGGTGACGGATTGAAAACCAGGTACGCTGGGCCGGAATAGCCGCTAGCGTACCTGTTAGAAATTTGATAAATGTGAAAAAGTGTCAGAGCCGAATGTGTATTCGGAACATTTGTAATGACGTAAGCATCAATCTGCGTCGGATTCAGACCGGCGGATCGTATGTTACGTCACAAATTTCAACTTTTGCCGGTCTGTAGGCTTTGATAACTAGGTCGTATCAAGCTCGCAACAATTACACTGCGGAATTCCGTATTTACAGTTGACGGCTTGATAAATAGGCTCCTAAATGTTTTTGGATTGTAAAAAAATAGTGAAATGTTAATAACTTTTGGTAAGTTTTATCAAATGTCCTGAAATTTTCATAATATGTTTGAATGGATAGATTAATGTATTGGTTAACCTCTAAGCTCAATTTTGTATGTTAAGTCACATTAAGCTCCCCAAAAAACAAGCTTAATATCACTCATTTGCCTTGTGGGACACCAAAATCCATGAAACTTCTAGGATAGGCTTGGATAGTGGAAATCTTGGGTTGTGCAAAATTATGCAGCAATTGATTAACATTTGGCCACTTTTTTACCTATTAAGCCATTTTCACATAAAAAGTTTTAGGATGTCCCCACTAAATCCAATATAGCTTTATTCCTAGTTGGCGCCTCTACTAATTGTGGTTAGAAGTTATTCCTGATAATATTTAAAAATCTATTCTACCTGAATATTGCCTGTAGGATATTAATTGTAGTTTTTACACACAGTTGTGTACTTCTGCATTAATATTTCTGTATTATTTGGCCCATGCTAAATGTTTACACTTTTTTTTTTGGCGAAGCAAGACTGATGTACTCTAACATAAAGATTGTACTTTACCATTTGTCTTTTGACTGTGCTTTTGCTTACTGTGGTAGGACCTGACCAATGAGGGTATGAGACTGTGCAATGTACTTCCTGTATTTAGTTTATAAAGTGTTTATGGTATCAGGAGGTGCAATGTATAGTGTTATTCTTTTGTATAGGACACATTTAATATTGAGACTCGAGTGGGTCATACAGGGGGCATGTGTAATGATGTTAGCTTGCTATACTGGTCTGCCTGTCTTGCTTTGGATGAAAGGCTATGTGTTAATAACCTGCCCATATTGAGCCAGCACCTTAGTTAAACTTGGTTATTATATATAAGATTATATAAAATCTTGAATCAATACTCATACACTATTTGGCCAAAAGTATGTGGAACACCTTACCATCACACCTATGTGAGCTTGTTGGATATCCCATTCCAAAACCATGGACTTTAATATGCAGTTCCCCCCTTTGTGTTAACAGCTGCAACTCTTCTATAAAAGATTTGGACTGTGTTTTTTTTTAATTTGTGCCCGAAAAAGAGCATTTGTGAGGTTAGGCACTGATGTTGTGCAAGAAGCTGTGGCTCACAATTGGCATTCCTATTCATCCCAAAGGTGTTCAATGGGGTTGAGGTCAGGACTCTGTGCAGACCAATTGATTTGTGCACAGGTGCATAGTTATGCTGGAACTAGAAAGAGTCTTACCCAAACTATTGCCACAAAGTTGGATGCACCAATTTGTCTAAACTGTCTGTGTATCCTGTAGCAGTAAGATGATCCTTCACTGGAACTAAGGGCCTAGCCCAAATCCTGAAAATTGGCCCCATGCCATTATACCACCTCCAGCAAATTTACAGTTGGCAGACAAGTAAGGAAAACAATTGATCACTATGGCTTTAAGATCATAGTGTCTGGTTTTTAACATGTTACAATAAAGATTTTTTTTATTTTAACTCCCTTTGGATTATTTGCAATACTGTGGCATGCTTTACGTCTAGGGTGGTGCTTACTTCCTTATCCTTTAACTGAAAGGTAAAGCTTTACTATGTATTCCAGTAGGTCTCCAAGCATCCACCTCCCTTAATTCTAACATTAAACTGGCAGATAGTGAAGTGTGATTCATCACTCCAAGGAACCTGTTTCCAGAGTCTAGCGGCTTCTTTACACCACTCCAGCTGAGGTATGGCCTTACACATGCTGATCTGAGGCTTGTGCACAGCTGCTCAGCCATGGCAATTCATTAATCTCCCAACACAAAGTTCTTGTGCTGCTTTTCTACAAGAGGCAGTTTGGAACTCTGTACCGAGCAACAGATGATAGGGATCTGTATGCTCTACACGCTTTAGCAATCAACAGCCCCTCTCTGTGAGTTTGCTGTTGTTGCTCCTAGGCGCTTCCACTTCACAATAATATCACTTACAGTTGACTGGGGCAGATCTAGTAGGACAGAAATTTCAAAAACAAATTTGCAGTAAAGGTGGCATTCTATTACAGCCCCACTTTTAAAGTCACTGAGCTCATCGATATGACCCTATTGTACTGCCAATTTTTGTCTGTGGAGATTTCATGGCTATCTGCTGGCTTTCTTGCACCTGTCAGCAATGGGTGCGGCTGAAACACCTGAACTCAATAATTAGTAGGTGTGTCCATACTTTTGGATATATTGGTAGATTTATCATATGTCGGACGGATGAGTTAAGGAGCGGCGGTCTTATGACTGCGGCTTCTTAACTTTTGTTTCCGGCGAGCCTGAAGGCTCGCGCGGAAACATCTGCATCCGCAGCATGATAAATCTAACCCAAAGTCTAAAATCATTTAAATTGTTGGATGTCAAATATTGATGATTCCCATATAAACTGCATGAATGAAATAGATTAATTTACAAAATTATCTGTTTCATATATTGGGCTCTTAAAGGGACATTATATACTGCATGTAATAGACCCTACTATAAAGAATAATATGCACAGATACTGATATAAAAATCCAGTGTAGAACCATTTAAAAACTTACTTAGAAGCTCCCAGTTTAGCTCTGTTGCAAAGGTTAGCTGGAACACCCACTGAAAGTGGTTTTATAGCAAAAAAAGAGGAGACAGCCCCCCCCTTCCTTCCTCTGCATATGAAAAGGCTCTTTACACAAACAGGAGCAAGCTGGAGCAGGTATACATCAGTATACTTCTAAAACTGTGGGCTTGGTTAGGAGTCTGAAAATCAGTGCAATGTTTAAAAATAAGCAAAACTATACATTTATTGTAAAAAAATAAATTAAAAAACCTGTATAGGCTATATTAATGGACCATCTACTAAACATTTATGCAAAGAAAATCTAGTGCATAATGTCCCTTTAAGGGTTAATCACCCACATGCATGCATAGAGATGCCTTTATATTTAAAGTTCTCCATTTAGCACACATTCAGATGGTACACTGTTCTTAGAGGGACAGTCAATAGACTGTTTATTGTTTTAAAAGATACATAATCCCTTTATTACCCATTCCCAGTTTTGCATAACCAACAGTTATATTAATATACTTTTTACCTCTGTGATTACCTTTTTATCTAAGCATCTTCTGACAGCCCCCTGATCACATGAGTTTTCATTTATTATCTATTGACTTGCATTAAGTACCGTGTTGTGCTAAATCTTAAATAACTTAATGGGCGTGAACACAATGTTATATATATGGCCCACATGAACTAGCAGTCTCTTGTTGTGAAAAGCTAATAAAAAAAGCATGTGATAAGAGGCTGTCTGTAGTGGCTTAGAAACAGGCAGAAATTTAGAGGTTTAAATGTTATAAAGTATATTAACCCCTTAATGACCGGACCATTTTTCAATTTTCTTACCCTTAATGACAATGGCTATTTTTACATTTCTGCAGTGTTTGCGTTTAGCTGTAATTTTCCTCTTACTCGTTTACTGTACCCACACATATTATATACCGTTTTTCTCGTCATTAAATGGACTTTCTAAAGATACCATTATTTTCATCATATCTTATAATTTACTAAAAAAAAGATAAAATATGAGGAAAAAATGGAAAAAAAACACACTTTTTCTAACTTTGACCCCCAAAATCTGTTACACATCTACAATCACCAAAAAACACCCATGCTAAATAGTTTCTAAATTTTGTCCTGAGTTTAGAAATACCCAATGTTTACATGTTCTTTGCTTTTTTTGCAATTTATGGGGCAATAAATACAAGTAGCACTTTGCTATTTCCAAACCACTTTTTTTCAAAATTAGCGCTAGTTACTTTGGAACCCTGATATCTGTCAGGAATACCTGAATATCCCTTGACATGTATATATTTTTTTAAGAAGACATCTCAAAGTATTGATCTAGGCCCATTTTGGTATATTTCATGCCACCATTTCACCGCCAAATGCAATAAAAAAAAAAAAAGTTCACTTTTTCACAAATTTTGTCACAAACTTTAGGTTTCCCACTGAAATTATTTACAAACAGCTTCTGCAATTATGGCACAAATGGTTGTAAATGCTTCTCTGGGATCCCCTTTTTCAGAAATAACAGACTTATATGGCTTTGTGGATGCTTTTTGGTAATTAGAAGGCCGCTAAATGCCGCTGCGCACCACACATGTTTTATGCTCAGGAGTGAAGGGGTTAACTAGGCAGCTTGTAGGGTTAATTTTCACTTTAGTGTAGTGTAGTAGACAACCACAAAGATTGATCTAGGCCCATTTTGGTATATTTTATGCCCCCATTTCACCGCCAAATGCTAGCAAATAAAAAAAAAAAAACTTTACATTTTTCACAATTTTAGGTTTCTCACTGAAATTATTTACAAACAGCTTGTGCTATTATGGCAGAAATTGTTGTAAAAGCTTCTCTGGGATCCCCTTTGTTCAGAAATAGCAGACTTATATGGCTTTGGCGTTGCTTTTTGGTAATTAAAAGGCCGCTAAATGCTGCTGCGCACCACACGTGAATTATGCCCAGCAGTGAAGGGGTTAAATTAGGTAGCTTGTAGGGAGCTTGCAGGGTTAATTTTAGAGATCAGCCTCCCACCTGACACATCCCACCCACTGATCCCTCCCAAACAGCTCTCTTCCCTCCCCCACCCCACAATTGTTACCGCCATCTTAAGTACTGGCAGAAAGTCTGCCAGTACTAAATAAAAGAGTTATTTTATTTTATTTTTTAAATAAAAATTATAAAATATTTTAGTTGTGATGGACCCCTGCCTTAGCACCAACCTCCCTGATCCCCCCCTCCAGCTCTCTAACCCTCTCCCCTACCTAATTACCGCCATCTTGGGTACTGGCAGCTGTCTGCCAGTACCCAGTTTGGCCCCACAAACCAAACTATTTTAATTTTATTTATAACATTTATTTGTATTTTTAATTATTTCTGTAGTGTAGCAGCCCCCCCACAATACCCCCACCCCCTCCCCCTCCCAGATCCTTTTATATGTCAAAAAAAAAAATAAAGTTTTTTTCCCCTTCCTTCATTGGTGTCAGTGTGGCTAATGCGCGCACGTGCACGTGCGCCCACGTGCACGCCATGCATCGTGCACGAACGCGCACACGCTCCCTCCTCCCACCGGACAAAGGCACCATCGGCACCATCACTACCGGTGCAGAGAGGGCCACAGAGTGGCTCTCTCTGCATCGGAGGCTTGTAATGGGGTATTGCAGGATGCCTCCATATCGAGGCATCACTGCAATACCCTCAGAGCTGCTGGAAGCGATTGTGATCACTTCCAGCACTCTGTTAGACAACTGACGTACCAGGTACGTCTATTGTCATTAACAGTTAGTTTTTGCATGACGTACCTGGTACGTCAGTTGTCATTAAGGGGTTAATATAGCAATGTTGGTTGTGCAAAGCTGGGGAATGGGTAGTAAAGGCATTATCTATCTTTTTAAAAAATAACATTTTTAGTGTAGACTCCCCCTTTAAAGGGACACTGAACCCAAATTTTTTCTTTTTTGATTCAGATAGAGCATGCAATTTTAAACAACTTTCTAGTTTACTCCTATTATCAACTTTTCTTCATTCTATTGCTTTATTTGAAAAATAAGGCATCTAAGCTATTTTTTTGGGTTCAGAACCATGGAAAGCACTTGTTTATTGGTAGGTGAATTTTACAACCAATCAGCAAGAACAACACAGTGTGTTCACCAAAAATGGGCCGGCATCTAAACTCACATTCTTGCATTTCAAATAAAGATACCAAGAGAATGAAAAGAATGCGATAATAGGAGTACATTAGAAAGTTGCTTACAATTGCATGCTCTATCTGAATTATGATAGAGAAAATTTTGGTTCAGTGTCCCTTTAAGTCTGTATTAACCCCTTAACGACCAAGGACGTACGCCACACGTCCTCAAAAAAAATACACTTAATGACCGAGGACGTGTGGCGTACGTCCTTGGTCTGGAAAGCAGCTGGAAGCGATCCTGCTCACTTCCAGCTGCTTTCCGGTTATTGCAGTGATGCCTCGATATGGAGGCATCCTGCAATAACCCCCCTTGGCCATCCGATGCAGAGAGAGCCATTCTGTGGCCCTCTCTGCACCGGACATCGATGGCCGGTATCGTTGGTGGGTGGGAGCTTACGTGGGAGGCGGGTGGGCGGCCATCGATGCTCTGTATGGAGTGGAGGGGGCGGGATCAGGGGCGGGACCCACGGGGGCGCGCACGGGAGCGCGCGCGTGCACGGGGGTTGGTGGGCGGGCACGTGCACGGGGCGGGAGCGGGTGGGAACCGCTACACTACAGAAAAACATAAAGTTAAAAGTAAAAAAAAATAAGAAAGTTTAAACATTAAAAATATAATCTAAGGGATCTGGAAGGGGTGGGGGTTGGTCTTGGTGGGGGGGGAAAGCTACACTACAGAAAAGGGCTTTTTTTTTTAATAAAAAGGCACATTTTTTGCAAAACTGGGTACTGGCAGACAGCTGCCAGTACCCAAGATGGCGCCCATTAAGGCAGAGGGGAAGGGTTAGAGAGCTGTTAGGTGGGGGATCAGTGAGGTTGGGGTCTAAGGGGGGATCATACACATCAGCATATGTAAATATGCTTTTTTTTTTTTTTTAAAAAAAAAGGGCCAAATACCTTTTATTTTAGTACTGGCAGATTTTCTGCCAGTACTTAAGATGGCGGGGACAATTGTGGGGTGGGGGAGGGAAGAGAGCTGTTTGGGAGGGATCAGGGGGTCTGATGTTTCAGGTGGGAGGCTGAGCTCTACACTAAAGATAAAATTAACCCTGCAAGCTCCCTACAAGCTACATAATTAACCCCTTCACTGCTAGCCATAATACACGTGTGATGCGCAGCGGCATTTAGAGGCCTTCTAATTACCAAAAAGCAATGCCAAAGCCATATATGTCTGCTATTTCTGAACAAAGGGGATCCCAGAGAAGCATTTACAACCATTTGTGCCATAATTGCACAAGCTGTTTGTAAATAATTTCAGTGAGAAACCTAAAATTGAGAAAAATGTAACTTTTTTTTTAATTTGATCGCATTTGGCGGTGAAATGGTGGCATAAAATATACCAAAATTGGCCTAGATCAATACTTGGGGTTGTCTACTACACTACACTAAAGCTAAAACTACCCCAAAAAGCTCCCTACATGCTCCCTAATTAACCCCTTCACTGCTGGGCATAATACACGTGTGGTGCGCAGTGGCATTTAGCGGCCTTCTAATTACCAAAAAGCAACGCCAAAGTCATATATGTCTGCTACTTCTGAACAAAGGGGATCCCAGATAAGAATTTACAACAATTTATGCCATAATTGCACAAGCTGTAAATAATTTAAGTTAGAAACCAAAAGTTTGTGAAAAAATTTGTGAAAAGTGAACGATTTTTTGTATTTGATTGCATTTGGCGGTGAAATGGTGGCATGAAATATACCAAAATGGGCCTAGATCAATACCTTGGGTTGTCTACTAAAAAAAAATATATACATGTCAATGGATATTCAGAGATTCCTGAAAGATATCAGTGTTCTAATGTAACTAGCGCTAATTTTGAAAAGAAATGGTTTGGAAATAGCAAAGTGCTACTTGTATTTATGGCCCTATAGTTTACAAAAAAAGCAAAGAACATGTAAACATTGGGTATTTCTAAATTCAGGACAAAATTTAGAAACTATTTAGCATGGGTGTTTTTTTGTGGTTGTAGATGTGTAACAGATTTTGGGGGTCAAAGTTAGAAAAAGTGTGTTTTTTTCCATTTTTTTCCTCATATTTTATAATTTTTTTATAGTAAATTATAAGATATGATGAAAATAATGGTATCTTTAGAAAGTCCATTTAATGGCGAGAAAAACGGTATATAATATGTGTGGGTACAGTAAATGAGTAAGAGGAAAATTACAGCTAAACACAAACACCTCAAAAATGTAAAAATAGCCTTGGTCCCAAACGGACAGAAAATGGAAAAGTGCTGTGGTCATTAAGGGGTTAAAGGACACCATACATCCTTTGTTTTATAACTCAAAGCTTTGTGAACTGTTCACATAGTAAAATATATTTGAACATCTCAGCAGCTGTGCTAGAACTATTGTCCCATGTATATGTGGTAGGCAAAGAGTAATTTCAGGCAAATAGTTTTAAGCTTTAACAATCATTTGCAAAGGCAAAAGCCTTTTGCCTAAATACTATCCAAACAAATAGTTTTGCATGTTTATTTCCTAAGAAATAGGCGACCAGGTAAACTTAGAAAGTGGCCACTATTCACCAATAGCTGCACAGGATTTTCATAAACTGGCACCTGCTCACCAATAGCCACCTAAAAACTCTGAAGGAAAGTGGCCCCTGCTCACTAATTATTCCCAAAAACACTGAAAGTGGCCCCTTTTAGCCAATAGATGCCCAGGAACTCTAAGAAAGTGGACCCTGCTCGCTAATAGATAGGGAAAGTGGACCATGTTTACCAATTGATTCTTAAGCACGGTCACCCCAGGAAAGTTGCCCCTGCTCACCAATACGCACTCCAGGAAAGTGGTCTCTGATGACCGATATGCACTAAGGCACACAAGGAAAATGGCCCCTGCTCAGCAATAGGTACCCAGGCACCCTAGGAAAGTGGCCCCTGCACTTCAATATTCACCCCAGGGAAGTGACCCCTGTTTGCCAATAACTGCATAAGAATCCTCAAAGAAAGTGGCTTTTTTTTGGCAATACGTTCACCCAGGCACGTGGCCCCAGATTACCAAAAGGTGAGCAAGCACCCTGGAAAAGTAGCCTCTGCTTGTCAATATGTGCACAGGCAACCAGTGAAAGGGTCCACGCAAGCAGTGGCCACATTCCCATAGTGCTTGTGTGCCTATTGAGAGTAGGGGACACTTTTTTTCTGAGGTCCCTAGGTAAACGGGGGTCATTTTCCCAGGGTGCCTGGGTGTCTATTGGCAAGCAGGGACCACTTTTCTGGGGTACTCCGTGTGAACAGGGGCCACTTTCCCGGTGTGTCTAAGTGTCTATTGGCAAGCAAGGGGCACTTTTCTGGGGTGCCTAGGCATCCATTGGTGAGCAGGGGCCACTTTCCCATGTGCATGGGTGTATTTTGGCAAGCAGGAGTCACTTTCTTGGAGTGCCTGGGTTCCTAGCAGATGCAACTTTCCCAGGGTGTCTGTATGCCTACAGGCAAGCAGGGGCCACTCTCCGGCATGTCTGGGCACCTATTGGCCGACAGGTGACACTTTCCCAAGGTGCTTGGGTGCCTATTGGCAAGCAGGGACCCCTTTCCCAGGGTGCTATCTTGCAAAGTAATTTTATTTTATTTATGATGTTTAGATGGGAATGAAAAGCCCAGCAAGTGGATTGTTTTCTGTGTACTGTACGATACATACCCAGGGTTATTTAGTCATTAAGTGTTCCAGTTTAAAACAATTTGAGCATATACATTTTTATGAGAGATCATATTGTTGCATAAACAGGTTGGCATCTAGCTTACGTGCTGTTTTTAATTGGACCGGGGACGCCCATTTTGAGTTTTTATTTTTCACTAGGATTACTTTTGGGTGTTTTTATATATATAATTTTAGTGGGTTTCTTCGAATAATAAAAACTGTTTGTCTATGTGTGCGTGATAAACACAATTTATGTTTCTGAATCGTTGTGATGCATTTTCAGTGCCAAAAATGATGTACAGATGATACCTTTTATTAACTAATAGTGGATACAATTGATAGCTTTCAGGAAACTGAGGTCCCTTCGCTAAGTATTCTGTGTTACAAGTGATACTAAGTTATATTTATATGCAGAATACAGGGTAAGATATGTTTTTAAAAATTACATATGTAAAGCATAAATATGTTTTTGTATAATAATTGTAAAATGATATCCAAAGCTATCATGAAAATGACATATAACTATACCTTAAACAAGATAGAGATCAGATGAACAAGGACACACAACTTGACAATAAAGGAAAGGGAGTAATTTTTAGAAATCACAAAAAGGTATACATGGATTTTCTTACAAAAGGATTTTTACTTTCTAAGAATACACTGGCTAACATGGGACTGCCTTTTTCGACATCAGCAGCAAATCTTTTTTTACATAGTCACTAATGGCAGGATTAGCCATGGGCCACTTTTCCTTATATTCAAATTTTAAGATTAAAATTAGATTATAATCAAATTTTAAATTAAAATTGCACGGGAAAAAAAGGTACTATTCATTTATTTTATTAATTTGAATATGCCATTCAAATTTTCACAGTTTGCTGCTAATACATTTTTTTTTATGATTTATATTTTACCCACACAAAAAATCAAGGCATGCTAGATGTGGTCCACCTGTCATAGTTTGGGTGACCCAGACTTATGTTTTATTTTAGTTTCTCTTCATGTGAAACCAATAACACACAAAAAAAGTTTTAATGAACTGCCATTTACTTGAATCTTCTTGTCTTAAATACCCTGGGGAAATCAATCATACTTTATTACAATATTACACTTCTAATCTTTTGCAAGATATAACATCTATTATTGGCTTCATTGTTACTTATACACCCATGTTTCGCTGGTTTATTTACAAGTAAAAATAAAGGAAGTGCTGAAGATTATCTGCAGTTTTCCAAGCCATTATTGTAAAAACCAGACATCAAATGTGCCAACAATTTAAAACTTGCCAGTAACACATTGTTCTAAATATTATACGTTTCTGTCAATCACAGGCTACTTTTGGTTGCTGCAGCTGAGCCAAGCGCATTAAAGCCATGTGACCAGGTAGTAGTGTTAAAGGGACATAAAACCCATATATTTTCTTTCATGATTCAGACAGAGCATATAGTTTTTTACTTTACAATTGACTTCTATTATTAAATTTACTTAGTTTTCTTGCTATCCTTTGTTGAAAAGCAGGGATGTAAGCTCAGGCATGTGCATGTGTCTGCAGCACTCTATGGCAGCAGTTTTGCAACAATGTTATACATTAGCAAGAGCACTAGATGGTGGCACTATTTTCTGTTATGTAGTACTTCAGGCATGTGCACGCTACTTATCTAGATATCTCTTCAAAAAAGAATAACATGAGAACGAAGCAAATGTGATGAAAGGAGTAAAATGGAAACTTTTTTTTAAATTGTATTCTCTATCTGAATCAGGAAAGATACATATTGGGTTTTATGTCCCTTTTTAAAGGGACAGTTTACTCAAAAATGTTCTCCCCTTTAATTTGTTCCCAATGATCCACTTTACCTGCTGGAGTGTATTAAATTGTTTACAATTATTTCCATTCGCCTTATATTAGCATTTTAAATGCTTTATTTAGCCTGTGGTATCCCCACCCATCCTGAAAGTTTTTGGCCACGAGGCCAAGCTGTGTTAACACAGCCAGTAGAAGAGATTACACTCCCAGTGGGTCATAGAAGAGATAAGGTAATACAATGTTAATTCTCCATTGTTCTCTCCAAGTATTGGTGATTGGTTTATGGACAGCTATAAGATAAAGAAGCAGGTATATGTACACAATGTGATAAAGTAATGAGATCTGATAATACCTACAAGCTCCACCCATTTTATTAGAGTGTGGCTTCAAAACACAAAATCAGCTAATTCATATACACAAATAAGCCTTAAAAAAGCAAATCTCCTCATACATTTTATACTCTGCAGCTGGTAAAAAAAGTAATTGGAAACACATTAAGGGAAAAACAATTTTATAGTATACTGTCCCTTTAAGGAACTAAACTTATGTGAAAGGAAAGGTAGGTAGAGTGACGGTGGGAGGGGAACATATATGGGGATGAAGCAGTGACAATAAAGAGGGCATTATAGAGTAAGATATCAAGTGGAAGACAGAGAAGTGAAGGTGTGGATGACATTGGGTTGTCTTGTTCTGAATTTGGAAATGCCAGTTACCTGCAAGCAATTGGTATGTGGGATGCATTACTGATTATATACTTACCTTCTGTAGGTGTAAAAAAAGGTATGGGAGAATACTGCCTGTGTATTTATTTACTGTCAATTTATGCAGGTTTGCTGTTTTCATCCCTAGGATTGCTTACATATCTTCCTTCCCTTTGTTAGATAACTAGATTTATGCCTGCACCGTAGGGGGGCATTGCTACTAACTTCCCTTTTTATACTGTATTACTAGTTGTGCACCTTTGCATGTATGACTATGCAACTATTCTGTGAATTTGTAATGTCTGACTATTTAACTGCCTTCTGTCTGTGCAATTATTTTTTAATGCCTGCATTCTGTATCTGACTTATTTCTCAGGAATGAAAAGATTATTATTCAGTTATTGTTTTACTAATGACTGCTATTACCAGAAATATTACTGGTAGCTGTGAATTATTGTATGCATGACTGTGTTTGTTACTACACACAGGTACACATTTGAGCCCTTCCCTGTCAAACACCTTGACATATACCATATCCCTTTAAAACATTTTTATATATTTATTTCAATAATAAACATATTTTATATGTATAAATGTGTGTGTAATACTTTTAATTAAATATGTTTTACATGTTTTTGTTATTTTATTTTAGCCCTAGCACTTTACTCCAGGCTTCAAGACGCACAAACTTTTTTTAGCACTATGTTCTGCACTTAAGCACAACACATAATTCACAAATTGTTATTTGAGTGATGTTTACCATGGCCTACGCTTACCATTGAAAGTATAGGGAACGCTAAAGGGATGTCAGCTGCGGTAAACATTATCTGGTTATTCAGTTTTACCATGGGTTTTACCAGATTGTGAGCTAATCTTAGGGCAGTCCCACAATATTTATAGTGCTCTACTTGTAATCTAGGCCATAATTTGTAAACTCCTGATTAAATAAAGGTACAACATGACCACTGAATACCTGGAAGGGTATAAAACCTTTTCCACTAATTAGACTCCAATACGCTGAAAAATGTATCTGGATTTGCTATGTTTGCTATGTAGATCATTCAGAGAATTGGCTAGTATTTTCCAGACAGGACTTTCCTATATATGGTACCGCAGGGACATTCTGGTCTGTGAAAACACCAATGGACTAAAACATAAATTATAATTATCTGTGTTTGTGGCTGTAACACAGGTAGCCCTCTACTCTATAAGACAAATTCTTACTATCAATTCCACCACCTGTGTTTTATTATATGGTCTTCAGACTACTACAGTTCTACATCAGAACCCCAAAAACAATCCAATAATAGTCTAACAGAGTAGCAGATTCTACAGAGACTAGAGGTGCTGCCCCTCTGTTCTAAGATGCACAGGATGGATTGTAAGGTTCCACCCTCCGTAAGAGAAATGTGTAACACTGTACCCAGTACTGACTTTTCAACTGTTGGCTGTAACTCAATGGGTTCATTAAATTTCCCCTTATCATGCCACTGAATTCTGACACTGTAGACCTGGGGTTTTAAACCTGTCCTTGGGCCTCCCTAACAGGCCAGATTTTTGGGATTACCTTGGGTGACAGCAGGTTAATAACCAGGTTTACTAATCAGCTGATAATTTCACCTGTGCTCCATTTCAGATATCCTGAAAATCTGGCCTTTTAGGGAGGCCTGGGGACAGGTTTGAAAACCCCTGCTGTCAAGTAAAGAAGAAACTAATGGGGTCAATTCCATAGCCATGTAGTGATAAGTGGTCATCCGTAGGAGAAGCACATCTTTCAGAATAGTATGAAAATAGTTCCTTACAAATGAAAGTTATGGTTGATTACATTGTTTTTCAAAAACAGATAATCAAACTGTGGTAATGTGTTAGTGGTATTTTACTTTTCTTCTACTGACATTCCTTTGATGTTAATATTATTCATAGTTTTATGTTTGTGGTGTGTTAATTGTTAAACAACCAAGCAATTAGCATAACACTACTTAGACTTAATCAACCTGAATCATCTAAAAGAAAACCAATAACAATTTGTATATCAATCTATAAGATTTTATAAGTGTTAAAAAATGACACCATCAAATCCATAAGAGCCATCTGCAAAACAAATAATAATCATGTATATTATAAAACAATATTCATTTTACAACATACAAAATAAAAAAATACTGGTGTTAGCAAGAAAGAAAATGGTTATATATCATCACATAACCAACATCATAAACCATACCAGTTTGGCTACTACATTTATGACAATCATAAGAGTCTGGGTGTTACTAATAAAAGTGAAAATGCAGAAACAGTAAAGATATAAACAAGTTCCTACAAATATAACCAAGATCGTGCAAAGGAGAACACTAGATAATCATGACTCATACGCTACAGACTATAACAATTGTTTTCAATTCTTGCTTCAGTTTCATGTCCAGTAGGTTCTGCCCTTCCAACTTGATACATGAGTTAGGTCTGCTCTAGTCATGTGCAGTAGTTTGTGTTTAAACTATGAGAAGAATACAGCTTTGACCTGATGTTCCCTCTGTTCCGTGTTCTAGTTACTGTTCTAATATAACTTGAAGGATTCTTCCCTGGCCCTTTTGTAGTAATGTTGCTGTTATTCATTACAGTGTGCAAATGTAGATATCTGTATTATAGTGTTGTGTCCTAAAGCTGCTATAAATTACATGGACATGGAAGTCAAAATTAGACTGCAAATTAAAAATGTACCTCTGTGCTAAGCTGTTTTGCAGTTTTTAGATGCTGTTCATATTTAGACCCTACTGTAAGCCAGGAGACCCAGTAGATTCAAATGATACCAGTTTTGTGTGTACTGTATATATCATAATGTGTAAAAAAAAATTAAATTAAATAAAGTGTGTGTGTTTTCCCTCTAAACTTTATAGTTAAAAAAGAACAGACCTTTCAGTATAGTTCTATATCATTGATCTGCACATAAAAGCTCCCATGAGCCTTTATGCAAATTAATGCACATTTATTTACACCAGGTGATCACTAAATACTACAGTGATAATCTGGCTATTAAAACTTTTATATAGGGGATTTTTAAGAGGGTCTTAGGGGCTTTAAAACAAGGGGTCTTTGTCTCTAGGCCTTTTTATTGGCTTGTTAGAGGGGTATTTATATGTTGTGCATTAAACAAGTGAACACTTTTTTATTTTGTATGTGTTTTTTAGTGCTTAAACTCTCAAGACATACATTAGACAACCTTTCAAACAGTGGGCCTTGAAGGTTTCTATGGCTTAAGGGAGCTATAGAATTTGATAATAGAAGAGAAGTGAATTAAATTGGATTTTTCTTTTATACTGTATTCTCTATCTGAATTTTAAAAAAGTTCTCTCATTTAAGCTTTTATGTGGTATTTATGTCAGACATATGATCTCTGAATAAACTAAATAGAGCAAATTACATTTTTAAAGGGATATTGAAAAGTGATCTTTTGGTTAAAAGGAATATGTTAAATCAAAGTAAACATTAAAAGAAACAAAATGTGTAAATGAAAAAAAAACAGTAAGCAACTTATTTGTTTTCTTGCAAAATAAGCACTTAGAAATTGTCAGTGTAGCCCCTGCCCACAGGATAAGAAGAGATCTTAGTTTGCATTCTGCCCGTTCTGTGCATGAGCAAATCTGATACCCTGTTTATCTAGTCTAGTTAACCATCTTATGCTACTCAACATCAGGCTAGATAAACCTTCCTGTAGAAACTTACTATAGCCTCCTTGTAGGGCTGTGACAGGAAGAAATGGACACTGCTCAAATGAAGTTTAAAAAAAGAAATAAAAGGTTAAATCTATTTAAAAATGATGAATACATATTGCAATGATTTCTAGCCCTATAATTGAGGACGGGTGTGTAGCAGTTTTAGTGTATCTTCCATTTAATAATGAAGTAGAAATGATAGCAAGATTAGATAATATTTTCAGTGCAAAGGATTATCACAAAAACCCTCTAAAAGAGATTAAACTTCTTAAAGGGACAGTATACACTCATTTTCACATAACTGCATGTAATAGACACTACTATAACGAATATAAAAATCCAGTATAAGGGGCGGACCTAGCCATCGAGAGGAGAAGATGTTCTGTGGCAAGCTCCTGTCTATTAAAACATAAAAAGTGCTATTTTTGACATCTTATACCCCAGTAAAGGAGTATAAAAACTAGCTGTACAACTCTGAACGAGTACCCTTATCTTCCCGAGGCAACTTGGCAAGTAC
This sequence comes from Bombina bombina, assembly GCF_027579735.1. NCBI lineage: Eukaryota > Metazoa > Chordata > Amphibia > Anura > Bombinatoridae > Bombina > Bombina bombina. The sequence goes on from NC_069504.1 coordinate 356,660,608, forward strand.
TTTTCATCTTATTTCCTTTCTGCCTCCCTCCCACCGAGGAACCTGCCGCAAGTAAGGCCAGACTGCAGCCTCAACACCAGAGACGCTCCATATACAAGCTCCGGAGGGTCGGGGATCCGCTCCGGAGCTATAGCCAGCACTGAGCGCATCGATTGAGAGGCTTCTCAACTACATGAGTGCACATTAGGGGGCTTAGCAGTTAACCCTCTCTTTGCCTTACCCAGATCGTTTTATGTCTGGCACCCACCTAACTTCACTGCCGCTATACAGAGGTGCCGGGGCTGAAGGCTCTCCACCTGCGGCTGTCACAGTTAGCCCGCTACAAACTTTCTCACCCCTGGTGAACACTGCCTCTTGATTTTGGCGCACAGTCCCGCCATCTTACCAGAGGCCATTCTGACTGGAAGTACCGCAACAGTATCCTGAGGAGGGCCCCGGACCTACTGACTATTTGGCTGTATGACGCAGCCTGAGAAGCGCCGGACCTACCTGCAAGACGTTGCCACAGCAGAGGACAGCCTAGCTGACGACTGGCGGAGATCGTTGTGGCCTGGGGCTCACACGAGGCCCCCTGTTGCTTTTTGTTTTGGCGCGAGTTGCGGCCATCTTGGACGGCTTCCAGATCAAACAAAGCCCAGACGGGACCCACGTGGAGCACAGCACAGCGCTTCAGCCTTTGGGGAGATCGGCTGGACTTCCGCCACACTCGGACAGGCAGTAGAGGAGGCTTGCTGAACAACACTGGGTGAGATTGTGGCTTTTAGGCTGCTTATGTTTATTTCCACACACTTAGAGCTGGTTCCTCTATACCACTGTTGCTTACAGCCTGTAGGCCAAAACCACACTCTATTAAAACCAAACAGCTTAGAGGTGTACCTGGCTTTTATAACTATCATTAAGCCTTCACAGTGCTCAAGTTTTCAGACATATTTTCAGCCCTCCTCACAAGTCTAGCACTGACCGGCATTATTATCTTTTATATGACCGCCACCCAGATTAAGCCTAACAGGCGAGTGACGCTCTGTAGGAGCAGAATTTAGATAATCTTTGCCCCTTATGGTCACTGCAGGGACTTACTCTCACTCACCCTCCTCAAGCAACTTGGGACTCTGAGGACCAATGAACCTCCCTACACATTAACTGTGAGAGAACTCGCCTATACTGCAAGTATCCCCTGAAGTGTATGTGCTAATCCTTCCACCATCTTCACCCTAAGAAAATAAATAGCATAAAAAGCAAAAAAAAAAAAAAAGCAGCCACTCTTGACACCAGTAATAACCCTCCAGGTCTACACTGCTGCTTACAAACCTAGACACATCCATAATAAGGACGAACCTGAGAACAGCTTACATATTTAAGACTCAGTGGGGGACCTTTATAACAACCTACTCACCCAGTTAAAACAGGCGAGGGGTGCTCTGTGGGAACAGAAACTGTATAACCTCCATCCCACACTTATCCCACCTGAGTAATCTAAGTCTCTGAGGTTCAACAAACTACCTAAGAGAACTCACCTACATTACAAGTGCCTCTAAAATCTCAAGGTACTTGGGGACTATTGTCTCCACTCCCTAATCACAAGTGTATAAACTCTATTTACCCCCTCTACATCTATACAACTTGCTTGGTTACACCAAACCTGATTGCTAATACATAGTGTGTGGCTGCTGCGACGACTTATGTGCCTTTGGGTTCCTAGCCCAAAGTGGAGTGTTGCTTTATATCACTGCTTTGCTAATCATTTTTTACTTCCTACAGGTCCTCCCTACAGCAATTAGTCTAGTTGTAATTTAGGCAAGTGTGTTCTCAAACACCAACTCCTCAAAGCTCTCCCTTTCCGGCCTAGCTAGTCTAGGCTGGTCACCTCCACTCCCCCTTCCTTTTGGTCGTATCCCCTTTTCCCGAGCTGAGAGGTAGTTTGGTAAGGCCAGAGGAGGCTCATTTAGCAGTGTTATCTTTTATACTCTGTGTATGTTAAATATTTGTCATTTATCTGTGTACCTGGCATCCCTACATTGTAAATTGATGTTATTTGTCTGAGAAATTTTACACGTTTGTCCCTCACCTTCCCGCTCCCGCCCAGCTTGTCTGGGTGGGTCACTTCCAATTTCCTTTCCCCTTCCTTTGGGTCATATCCCTAGGTTCCCCAAGGTGAGGGGCTAGATTTAGTGCCCAGCACATCTGCAGTAGGTCTACTTTATACTCACAATGTAGCTCTTCCTGTGAAATATTGTTCAGCCCCGCTCTAACCATGAGATAGGTTGTCCTAAAATTGTATATATGAATGTGCTATGCATAACCCTTGATTATTTTTTTTTAGTACAGCAGTATATAGTCCATGAACCCTTAGTGATCCTTTGCTATGTCTTCCATGGTCTGGCTACCAACCCACAAAATGCCCCACACGGTGAGGAAACGCTAAAAGTCAAACCCCAAACCTAAGAAGATGGTGTTTGATCATTTCGCGCACTCTACTAAGGAGTCTCTACCTCACTCAAGTGCTGAAATGAGTGAGTCTGACTCTCAAGATGAGGAGTCACAGTCAAGCTTGCATTCTGCAACTGCCTTACAACACTATATTACCGAATCATCACTCAAGAAACTCTTGGCCACTCAGACCAGGTTCATTACCCAAGAAATCCAGCGCAGCTCTGCCGAGCTAAAGCTGAAATTGGCAATAGGGTCGATGCGCTGGAGCGCAAGCAGGATGATCAAGATGTAAACCAATCCAATATTATGGCCTATGCCGAAAGTCTAGCGGTGCAGATTTCGCAACTGGAATCTAAACTGGCTGATATGGAGGACAGATTGCGACGGTGCAATATAAGATTCAGGGGAGTACCAGAGTCTGTATCTCCAGCAGACATACAAGGCTATCTTCAAGATCTCTTTCAAGAACTTATTGGCGCCCCTGATGGCCTCCCTAGCACAATGGAGAGGGCTCACAGGGCCCTACGTCCTAGGACAGTGAGTTCTGACAAGCCGAGAGACATCATAGTGTGTTTCCACAGCTTCTTATATAAGGATCGTTTACTACAAGCTGCTTACAAAAAAACCAAATCTTAGCGGCAGATTTGAGGGAGTACAGCTACAACCTGACTTGTCTGCTCACACCCTCCAACAACGTCGTCATTATCAACCAATTACCACTGCTCTACGTAAGGCCAACTTCAGATATCGATGGGGATTCCCAATCAGGCTCCTAGTAACCAAAGATAACCAGACCATAACTATCTCCACACCCTCCCAGGGTCTGACTCTTCTTACCACCTGGGGTTTATTGATGGACCCTCTGAATAATCGAGCTCAACCTCAACCGGTACTGAGAGCCTCAGCTCCTGAATGGACAGCAAAGGATCAGAGGGCAAAGAGACCCAAGATGCAACAACCTCAAGAACCCCACGAACACTCTGAGCCTTCCGCATAGGTTTCACCAGGGGCCTAGGGCCCTTAAATGTATAAGTATAGGCTTTTAGAATTCAGCCGAACGGTGTCTCTGTCCGACCTGTACCCTAGGTTGGATGGGGTAGCCGGGAGGTTGTGAGAGTTGTTAAATCCTATGCTCATTTTGTAAGTTTTATGTTATTTTACTTGATTAGATACGTTATCTGCTGTTCTTTAACCACTTGAGGTTTAGCACTTCATGTTGAGATGTTTATACGTTTAGAGCGGGGCTGCTGTTGTTACTGTTATTGCTCTATAGCGCTAGCTCCAGAGCCTTTCGGCTCACCCCCACACTGAAGCCCACGTTAGGGCTCCCTTGAGGTGGACTATTTCCACCGCTCTTGAGGCACTTCTCAGTGTCTCCCCCTACTCATTACCTCTTATCCCCCTACCTTTCCCCTCATTCTGTTTCTCAGACGGAGATACCTAGACCTATACCACTCAACTGCTAACCGACCCTATCTATGGCTAGCCCCCCTTTAAGGTTTCTTACCCATAACGTTAGGGGACTTAACACTCCCTTCAAGAGAAGTCTTCTATTACGCTCACTGAAACACCATGACCCCGATGTCGTGTTTCTTCAAGAGACACATTGGCTAATTGATGAGCCGATTAGACTTTCCTCTAAGGCGTATACGCATATAGAGTATGCTCCCTTCACTAAGAAAGCTAGAGGTACAGCTATCCTCCTGCACAAGAGGCTGGCTTTCTAGCCAGTCCTGACCATCAAAGACCCACAAGCTTGATATGTTATCCTGATTTGTAGAATCAATCATGTGCAATATACTTTAGTGTCGGTTTACTTGCCCAACACACATCAACCTAAGTACCTGAAACACATACTTCATGTCATAGCTCAACACAAACAGGGTAGGGTTATTGTTTTGGGAGATTTCAACATGACCTGGGATCCGAAGGTAGATAGAAAATCTGCTGACTTACACAGGACTCCACCTTCTACAGAACTACTTGCTGCTAAATTCCGCACTCTCATGACTGGCTCGGGTTACTTTGATATATGGAGGGCTATCCACTCTAAGGACAGAGACTATACACACTACTCACAACCACAACGACAATACGCCCGACTTGACTACATTTTCTCCACAGCAGACTCACTAGACCTTGTTACCAAAGCAGCTATAGCTATCTGCCCCTGGTCTGATCATGACTGTGTCACAATTGATTTTTATCTCGACAAACACTACCTGCACCAGGACTTCTTGGCGCATGCCCCACAACCTACTAAAGGAAATCTCCTTTAGAGAAAAATTGCACACAGAAATCAAACATTTTGTGGGAACTAATGACAATGCCCAAGTTAGGGACGACACCCTTTGGGGTGCCGCTAAAGTAACCATTAGAGGTATGATGATATCGGAATAGGCTAACCTATCACAGGCTCACATTAAATTATGGATTTTAGAATCCCAAAACGGAGCCAAGCCCGTACACTCTTTAGCAGCCCAAATCTCAGACCTCAAAAATCATATCTCGCAAATAGAGCTTCGGAGAACCCAAGACAATTTAACTAAACTAAAGCTGTATTTTTATAAGGGTAATAAGGCAGATACCCTTCTAGCCAACAAAATCAGAAATAGAACTAGTGCTTCACGTATACATAGTATTGCTACGGCGAGCTCCCTCCTCAAAATTCCTTCGCAGATAGGTAAGGCGTTCGCTGAGTATTACTCTAACCTCTATAATATAGACAAGTCTGAGAACCCCCTTTCGGCCTAAATGGAGGCAGTACGTGAGTACTTAAAGACCTTGAATCTCCCGTCCCTCTCGCCCGATCAAAGAGACTCTTTAAATTCGCCATTCTCTATCAGGGAAGTCCAACAAGTTATCAAGAACTCCAAATCATTTAAATCGCCAGGCCCAGATGGTTTTCCAGTTCACTTTAATAAAACTTACATTCAAGAACTCTCCCCCTTACTCTCGCTATCACAGGCTCACATTAAATTATGGATTTTAGATCCCAAAACAGAGCCAAGCCCATACACTCTTTAGCAGCCCAAATCTCAGACCTCAAAAATCATATCTCGCAAATAGAGCTTCGGAGAACCCAAGACAATTTAACTCAACTAAAGCTGTATTTTTATAAGGGTAATAAGGCGGATACCCTTCTAGCCAACAAAATCAGAAATAGAACTAGTGCTTCACGTATACATAGTATTGCTACGGCGAGCTCCCTCCTCAAAATTCCTTCGCAGATAGGTGAGGCGTTCGCTGAGTATTACTCTAACCTCTATATTATAGACAAGTCTGAGAACCCCCTTTCGGCCTCAACGGAGGCAGTACATGAGTACTTAAAGGCCTTGAATCTCCCGTCCCTCTCGCCCGATCAAAGAGACTCTTTAAATTCGCCATTCTCTATCAGGGAAGTCCAACAAGTTATCAAGGACTCCAAATCATTTAAATCGCCAGGCCCAGATGGTTTTCCAGTTCACTTTTATAAAACTTACATTCAAGAACTCTCCCCCTTACTCCTAAGACTCTATAATTTAGCGAGGAATGAGGGTAAATTTTAGAGTGAATTTTTGGAAGCCAAGGACCCTACTCTTTGCTCCAGCTACAGGCCAATTTCGTTAATCAACACTGACATAAAATTTTACTCAAAACTTCTAGCCAATCATATCGCCAATTTATTACCCCATTTGGTCAATCCAGATCAAGTGGGATTTATCCCCAAAAGAGAAGGGCCGGACAACACTAGAAGACTACTAAATGTACTGGGCCTATCTTCCAGCCTTAGGAAACCTGTGGTGATTATCTCATTAGATGCCGAAAAGGCCTTTGATCGGGTGAGATGGTGTTTCTTGTGGGAGGTGCTTGAAATATTTTGTTTCCCAAGTAACCTCATAGGGGCAATAAAGGCCTTATACTCCACTCCTTCCGCATCAGTAAGGGGCCTTGGTTTCCAAACTCCCCCATTCACCATATCTAACGGGACCAGACAGGGGTGTCCTCTGTCACCCCTGCTCTTCGCACTGGCCATCGAGCCATTAGCCAAACAAATCAGAACGGACCCACTGATGGGCGGGATCACCCTATGTGGCACCAGGCATAATATCGCCTTGTTCGATGATGACATTACCCTTTTCTCGTCCGACCTATCGACCACCCTCCCTAGACTCCTACAAATAGTTGAAGAATTTAATGCCCAGTCGTATTACAAGTTAAACATCTCCAAAACGGAGATATATACCCAAGGTTTTGAAAGCACATCACTAGCCTCGCTAAAAGCCAAATACCCCTTCAGATGGTCGGAATCGTCGGTGCTACATCTGGGAGTTAAACTCTCTAGTGACCTTCCCCAAGTCATCAGAGACAACTACCTCCCCTTGCTATCGGAACTTTGCTCCCTCAGTAAGGGCTGGAATCTTTCTCAAGTTTCGTGGATGGGGCGTATTGCAGCTCTGAAAATGTCTTTTCTGCTCCGCCTCACATACCTGTTCTGTTGCCTCCCAATAAGAGTCCCTAGACAAATCCTCCTACAATTCCAAGTGAATTCACTAAGCATATCTGGCAGGGTAAGCCTCCAAGAGTGCCGCTGAAAGTGCTGCAACTACCTAGAATGTGTGGGGGACTAGGCTCCCCCTCGATAGTGAGATATTACGAGGGGGCGATGCTCACCCACATTTCAAATTGGGGTGTCAGACAGGCTTCTTGCAAATGGCGCTCCATCGAACAGGCCTCGTTGCCCTACAATCTTGCCCTATGAGACTTGACCTGGACGTCAACACATTGCCGCAGGGAACTGACCCTGTTAAACCCTATTGTTTTGGGAATGTTTGTACTTCTGGATAAAATCCACCACTCTGGGCTTATTGCTCCTCACCCATCTCCCATTACCTCTCTGGTCTATTGGCGGGTTTACAGGACACCCACCCCTTGAAATGGGCCCAACTTGGAGTTCATGTAGTCTCGGACTTTTGGCTTCCTTCCCCGAAGAGTGGATTCAGAACTGTTTCCCAGATAGGGGCGGATGGGGCCTTGCCTCACTTTCTGAAATTTGAGTATATCAGAATTAAAAGTTTCCTAACTAGCTGGGGCTTTAAACCCGCGTTAGCCCGCCCTCTAACCCCTTGGGAGTCCACATGGAGCCAGGGAAACAGGCTTTGTAGACCTCTTTCCAGACATTATGCTCTCATGGGCCTCAATCTAAACCCAGAAACAGCTCCCCACCTCTCAAAGTGGGAATCCCTGCTAGGTAAATCATTTACAGGGGATATATGGGTTATACTCTGGAACGTACCAAAAAGGCCATATATTGTATAACCTTGTTTGAGACTTATTATAAACTGCTGGCTCATTGGTATTATGTCCCCACCAGATTAGCTAAAATATTTCCCAGCACATCTCCTTACTGCTGGAGAGGCTGTGGCCAGAGAGGTGATTCCCTACATATTTGGTGGGAGTGCCCCAGAATCCGTCCCTTATGGACTAGATGCTTTAGGGTTCTTCCCAAACTGGGAGTATCACTTCGTAGCTTGCCGTCAGCGGCCCTACTACATATAGGGGTTCACACCGTTCCTAAGCATCATGCATTCATCAGCATCTACCTTTTTATGTCCATTAAACACTTAATTGCATGTGATTGGAAAAAAGAGTCCCCGCCTAGCTGGGCAAGAGTCTGCTCTTACATGGTCTACATATATACTATGGAAAAAGATATCTTTTACAAATTGGGTAACACTGATCTCTTCGAGCTAACATGGGCTGACTGGAAAGACTTATATGACACTACTTGGAAACCTAATGTCCTGTCCCCAGGTTAGCTTGACATATACGACTACGAAAGATACGTGAGAGTTAGCATACACGATACCGGTTGGTACTTGCGCCACACCCCTCTATGACAAACTTTCTTTCCCCCCTCCCCCTCTTTCCCTATTCCTATATCTTGCTTCTGATCTCTTTATCCTCTCTCTCTTTTCCTAGACCAAGGGACCTTGGAGTCTCTCCCACATAAGATATATGGTACCATGTTGGTTCTCTGCTGTTCCCTGAGTTCTGGGTACCGCTTTGAATGGAGTCTATTATTTTCACCCTTTAACTGTACAAGTTTATGCTGTAATGAGGGCAGATTGTCTCCTCACGTTGTTAATTTATTTGCTTTGTATTATTGATACCTTCAATAAAGCTTTTTTGAAAATCAAAAAAAAAAAAAAAATCCAGTATAAAATGGTTTAAAAACATACTTAGAAGCTTTCAGTTTAGCTCTGCTGAAAAGGCAGTTGGAAAGCCCACTGCAAGTGGGAAATAAGACACTCCCCCCCCCCCTTCTTTTGCATATGAAAAGACCCTTTACTCAAACAGGAGCAAGCTGGAGAAGGTAGCTGACGGTATTCAAATAAAACTTTGGGGCTTGGTTAGGAGTCTGAAAATCAGAGCAATCTTATTTAAAAATGAGCAAAATTATACATTTTTTAAAAAAAAACAAACTTTATGGGCTTTATAAATAGATCATCTACAAAACATTTATGCAAAGAAAAAATGAGTGTATAATGGCCATTTAAGATATTTATTATGAAAACAAAAATCTAGCATATTCTGCTATTCCCAGATACATTGTTTTTATTGGACCCTGGGAAGCACTTGCTAATTGGTGGCTGAACCAAAAATGGGCCAGCTCCTGCTTTTCAAATAAAGATAAGACAACGAAGAAAACTGATAATAAGAGTATATCAGAAAGTTGCTTAACATTGCATGCTCTGGGGCCTATCTATCAAGCTCAGAATGGAGCTTGATGCCCCTTTTTCTGGCGAGCCTGCAGGCTCGCCAGAAACAGCAGTTATGAAGCAGCGATCACAAAGACCGCTGCTCCATAACCTGTCCGCCTGCTTTGAGTAGGCGGACACACATCGCCGGAAATCAACCCGATCAAGTACGATCGGGTTGATTGACACCCCCCCTGCTGGCGGCCAATTGGCCGCGAGTCTGCAGGGGCCGGCGTTGCACCAGCAGCTCTTGTGAGCTGCTGGTGCAATGCTGAATACGGAGAGCGTATTGCTCTCTGTATTCAGCGAGGTCTGGCGGACCTGATCCGCACTGGTGGATCAGGCCCGCCAGACTTTGTTAAATATAGGCCTCTGTCTCAATCACAAAATAAAAAATGTGGGTTTCATACCCCTTTAACAACACATATTGATGTATTTTTAGCTCATGTGCTAACAGTAAGGCTATCAGACAATGGCTACACATTGCACTGCATAGAACCTTACAGTGTAATGAAAAAAATTTGAAAATGGAATTTAGCAGTAAAGAATAAATTAGCTGATGAGAACACAATTTGCATCTTGCACTTGTGTAGACTAAATTACATTTGAAACCAAATACTGTATTTAATACTTGCTGCTGTGTAGATCCATCTTTGTAATAAAAATGTTTATATTACTTTTATATGATAGACAGACGGTACTTGCTCTTAACTTGTCAGGTCAAAGACATGTTACATCTCATCCCTAAATTAAACATCCTTGCTCACTGTTCCCCTGTGCCCCGAAGCTGCTCTGTTGCTGACTAACTTTGAAGTTGCTTTGGCATTTGTCTAGTGACTGAAAGTGCTCTATATTATGCTGTGCAAGCAGAACCTCTCCCAAGAGCAGGGAGAAGGCAAAGTGACCCACATTATTATTCATAATAATCAGATCAGATGACAGCATTATTAGGTGTCCCTTCATATACATAGTAAAAAAGTCATTTCCACCTGATTTTCAAATGGAAAACAGAAAACATTATTATTATTATTATTATTATTATTATGATGATGATGATGATGATGAGGAAGAAAATGGAAACTGATTGCAGAGCATTCTACAGTGGAAATAGTTCCCTTACATATTGTATTATAAAAATTTCAAATAGTGACTGATAGTTAATAAAGACTATGGGGTCCATTTATCAAGCTCCGAATGGAGCTTGTGGGCCTGCGTTTCTGGCGAGTCTTCAGACTCACCAGAAACAGCAGTTATGAAGCAGCGGTCTAAAGACCGCTGCTTCATAACCCTGTCCGCCTGCTCTGATGAGGCGGACAGGAATCGCCGGAATTCAACCAGAGTATGATCCGGTTAATTGACACCTCCCTGCTGGTGGCCTATTGGCCGCGAGTCAGCAGGGGGCGGTGTTGCACCAGCAGCTCACAAGAGTGCAATGTTAAATGCAGAGAGCGTATTGCTCTCCGCATTCAGCGAGGTCTGGCGGACCTGATCCGCACTGTCGGATCAGGACCGCAAGACCTTTGATAAATAGGCCCCCTGATCTTGGTCAAAAATATCTTTACCGCAAAAAAAAGAAAAAGATTTCCGCTGAACACCTTTTAAAAAAAAAATGTAATCTTTATTATCTTAGTTAAAATTTAACATAGAGAGAAGGGATAAAAACCCCTGTGCACAGACTAACGCGTTTCGGCTAGGAGAGCCGTATTCATAGTCCATAAAAAACTCCAACACTATACAGCCATTAATACCCAGTGCTCCACTCTCATTGGTAGAGCTACTGATTGAAATTTAAAGAAACAGGGGTTTTGCCTAAACATAGAGATACATATTGCACTTAAATACAAATATTTTTCATACATAGTACTACTTATTGTCTGCGTTAATTCAATCTCAACTTTTACCCAAATCCAATGTATATTAAGACTACATCTGTTATATTAAGAAAGACTCAGGTTAATTTTGAATAGATACACAATAATAGACAATAGTATCATAACAATTTCTTCTCATTCAGGACCCAATTAATATATGTATAGAAGAAGTCAAATACTAAATTTCCTAGTTGCATTGACATATCTAGAACTATTTCCTCCCTGATTGAACTCCTGATCTTTTTCTTTTTCTATGTACTTATTAAAGATATTCCTAATTAATTATACCAAAAGGCACATTAAACTATTTTTAAACTATTTTTAGTTCATCTAGTTCTTATATTAATGCTGGAATCCCAGCTATATGATCAGAAATAGCAATTATCTTTAAGAGTGTGTTATTTCTTCTACCATACTTAAACTATTCCTTCAGTAATTAAAGGACAGGTAACCAAGGGAATAAAAAACCAGCAAGAAAATACAAAGATGAAGTAGGCGTATCAAGCATTAGGAACATAGATAAGCTAATATTAAAACTCTTATTACACTTTAAGCTGAGGTATGGAATTGACTCATAGAGGTTCTTTACCCTCAAATACATTATTCACATTGGTTACATTTGAAGAGGGATTGAGACAGTAGGTTTAACCATATGTCATTATCAATTAAGACCAATAGTTAATGAAATCGTACTCGGAGTTCAGGCCCAGAGGTTTTTTAGTCTGGAGCCTGAAAATCCAGTACATTTCTTGTCTCGCTAGTGTCTTAAAACGGTCTCCTCCTCATGATTGAGGTAAGACCTTTTCAATAATTGTCCACTTAAGGGATCTACTACTCTTTATGGTGATGTTGTACAAAATGAGATACCAAAGGTGTAGTACTTTTACCAATCCGAATAGTGGATAGATGTTCCCTTATTCTTGAACGGACATCTCTAGTGGTCAAACCTATATATTGCAAATTACAGGCTGAGCACCAGAGTAAATAGATGCAGTAAGTTGATCTACAATTCAGACAAGAAGAAATCTCAAAGGTTTCCCCTGTCACCACTGAAGAAAAGGAAGTTCCCACCTGAACATGTTCACATGCCTTGCACTGTGAATAGCCACATTTGTATGTGCCTTTGTGTCTAAGCCATGATGATGATGATGCTCTCTGGGAGACTGGCTGTTTGAGTTGAGAGGGTGAGACAAAATTGCCTATAGTCTTATTTCTCCTATAGGAAAATCTACATCCCTCTTTAACTGTCTCTGCAAGAGCATCATCTGCTACTAGCAATTTGAAGTGTTTCCGGACCACTCCACAAATTTCATCATACTGGGCTGAGAAATCCATCACAAAAGTTAATTTGTTATTTCTTGAGTCCCTATTAAGAACTCTCCTATCCTGCAGAAGTTGTTCCCTAGGTAAAGAATCAACTTCATTCCTGGCTCTTTTAATAACCTTTTTGTTATAGCCTCTTTGTTGCAATCGATCCTCTAGATCATCTGCATGTTTCGCATAACAAGGGGCTAAAGTGCAGTTTCTTTTGAGCCGCACAAATTGTCCCTTTGCCACTGAGCGGGGCATATGCCTGGGGTGGCAGCTCCTCGCGTGTAGGAGGCTGTTGCCTGATATCGGTTTTCTATAAACCTCGGAGGTGACTCTACCTGAGGACCATCCTTTCAATTCCAGGTCCAGATGGTATACATGATCTCTGCTAAACTCAAATGTAAAGCTTAAATTCAAGTCATTTTTCCCAAGATAGTCTACAAAATTCCTTGACAGATCTTCATCTCCCTGCCACACAAATAGCAAATCATCAATGTACCGAAGGTACAATTTAATGGCAGGTCTGAATGGGTTTCCACCTGCATAGACATGGGACTGCTCCCACCAACCCATGAATAGGTTGGCATAAGTGGGCGCAAACTTGGCGCCCATAGCGGTCCCACGTCTCTGCAGATAGAACTCCCCCTCAAATTGAAAATAGTTGTGAGATAGAAGAAATTGGGTCACCTTTATAACAAACTCTCTGAATGGCTCACTGTATGTGGTCCCACTTACCAAGAAAAAAGATATTGCTTTTAAACCCCAAACATGGGGAATAGAGGAATATAATGAGACCACATCCACAGTGAGCCATCCAAGGTCCCCTGTCCATTGTAGTTTCTCAACCTGATTCAGCACCTGCTTTGAGTCTCTAGTATAACTGGGAAGAGCCCTAACAAGCGGTTGAAGAACACCGTCCAACCATTCTGATAGATGTTCTAACATCGACCCTATCCCGTTAACTATGGGCCTACCCTGAATATTGTCCAGAGATTTGTGCACCTTTGGTAGGTGTTGGAACAAAGGAATCACTGGATGGCTTATATAAAGATACTGAGATGTATTCACATCAATAAGTCCATATTCCACCGCCTCATCCAAAAGGTGCACAAGCTCATATTGGAATCTATTCGTAGGGTCCTGACTTAGGTGCTCATAGTTGCTTATATCATTCAATTGTCTTAGGGCCTCTCCAATGTAGTCAGTTCTATCCATAATGACCACTGTGCCACCCTTATCCACCCTTTTGATTACAATATTTACATTCTGTTCAAGTGATTTCAGGGCCATTTGTTCATTTTTAGTCATATTCATAACAGGTTTTGGTTGGTTTAATGTAAGGTGCCTTAGATCATTTTCTACTCTCTTGTAGAAAGTCTCTATAATGTTCCCTCTGCTCTGGATAGGGTAGAAGGTAGAGGGGTTTTTGTAACTCTTAACCTTGTTCAGGTTGGTTTCATCTGTCAACACCATACCCTCTCTCTCCAACTCACCCAGAGCCATCAAATCACACCTTTCTATAAAATCCAACCCATCCTGAGAGAATTCAAGAAATTGGTCTTCACCTGGGACTTCCAGTTGGTCTTGGTTTCTACCTGAAAAATGCTTACGCAAAGTAATATTGAGAATAAATTTGTTCAAATCCAACATGGTTTTGAACAAATTAAAATTAATTGTAGGTACAAAACCAAGACCAAGAGACAATACCCTTTCCTCACATGGTGACATGGTATGACTAGACAAATTTTGGATGGTATATACTTGGAGGGGGCTCGGGTTTGACGTTGCGGATATCTCCCCTGCTGAGGAACCCGCATATTTGTCCCCCCTCCCTCTCTCTGATGCTAGCCCACCTAAAAAACCTGATCAAATTGGGCTAAATTATCATCCCTATTCTGTCTACCACTATCTCCCAACTGTGTAGAAGAGAGGTAGTGGTTTGATGGTGCTTGAGGTCTTGTCTGCTGCTGAAGGGGCTGGATAGAGACACACCTAACTTACCCATAATGCTCGGCATTTGGAGAGGACGCTCCCTCTGCGTAAGGTGGACGGGCCGCTGCCCAGGTGAGTACGTCGGCCGGTGTAGACTGGGAGTCCCAGGAGGGTTGTCCGACAGTTAGAGAGGACGCACATTCCGCGTAAAGTGGACGGGCAGTTGCCCGGGTGAATACGACAGCAGGTGGAGACTGGGATACCCAGCTGGAAAGTTTTGAATTACGTCCGGCAGTGGAGGTGAACGCTCATTCTGCATACAGTAGGCGGCGTCAGCCCGGGTGAGCACACTGACGGTGAGTGTTTGGAATCCAGCTAATTTTCTTAAATTGACTAAAGTTTCCAACTTTTCAAATTTTGATATTTTGGATTGATTGTGTGGTTACAAAGAGCCGTTTATCTATTGATGAAATGTTAAGATAATTAAGTGATATGGTGATCCTACAGTGATAAAAAAAAGTAACGGTGATTAATATTGATAATGGAATCTATATTACGGGCACAATATTCTATTACTGGACATTTCTAAATTTACACTTAATGGTTATTGGTATATCCCCAAATAAGGACTTAACTAGTATTACTTCTTGGTGTCTTGGGCGACAGGAAAGCTGTTTGAACATATGATACAAAATTCTATGGGAAGTAAATAAAGACTGTTAAAATAGCTAATCCAGTGAAATAAGTTTTGGGGCATTCCACTATAACATAGAATCTTTCAAGTTGGGACTCTTTTTCTGTTTTTTGCAAAAATATCTTTATTCATGTTTACTGTAAATATTGTTACAGTGCTAAATCAGTGATATTCAAATGGTGGAAGAAAACGAATGCTTCAAAATTTAATGGGACAGATTACAAGTAGAGTGGTATTTAGGGCTCACGCTTGAGCGCAAATACCACTGAAAATAAACCTGTAAAGCACAGAGGATTTGTACATATTACAAGTTGAAAATAAAAAATAAAAAGGATGTATTTAGTCACTAATCCATCAGAATGCATGTGCATCGCCAGTCATTAAATTAAGGAAAAAAAGGGAAACATAAAATTCAACCACATCTCACTCCCTATTCTCATCCACTGCCCTTTTTACTCTCTCTCTCTCTCTCTCTCTCTCTCTCTCTCTCTGTCTCTCTCTCTGTCTCTCTCTCTCTCTGTCTCTTTCTCTGTCTCATGTGGAACTGGAACCTTGTAGGGTGGGGTTCAGAAGTTGCGCAAAAGGGTGTTTTCAGTGATGCAGGGAGGCAGTGCTAAAGCAGGTGTACTGGTTGTAAGCCAGTAAGAAGGAATAAGTGGGCACTGCCATGACATCATTGGACACATCTGGCCTCTTAGCTCTGCCTTTTGGGTTAGGGAGTATGAAAGTGTGTGACAGCCTGAGAAGGATACTCACAGTAAGAAAAGCTACTCAAATGGCTTTAAAACATAGAATTAGTAAATTTACCAAGGGACCCTAGTATTCTGTAATTTGGTTGTGACTATCATTTCTGCTGAACTCTGTGTATGACTCCTGTTGCCTTTTGATCACATTTATGACTATGCCTTGCTCAGACTAGATTATCGATAACTCCTTATCCTTATAAGCCCCCTGCTTGTCTTACCTAACTGTGCCTATTGTATACTTCTTCAAGTTTAACTTCTTGCTTTAAAAACCCTTTACCTGAAATATATTTTTTAACTCAATACAAATGAAGAAAAAAAGATATGATCTAGACTAATTACATATCTATCTTGGGCAGCTTACACCCTTGAGTGCTGAGCCATTTTACACCCCCTGTTGTATAGCTGTACTAGTTTGGTACTCATTGCATAGACACACCATGTGAGGTACACACATTTTACAAAGTAATTGTGTAAATGTGCTTACACAAAAGGCTATATCCAGGATTCGAAAAGCATTAAATATTCCTCTTAAAGGTACTTGTAGATTATTCTTAATGGTACTTGTAGATTCTTCTTTATGGTACTTGTAGAAAACTCGGAAAAAAGAGAGAAGGAAAAAAAAATAGTGAAGTCCTGTAAACACAAAGCTGCATAGCAGGAAAAGGACCGTACTCATGTAAGCAAGAGCTATAACTCAGCTCTCAGTGTTGTAGTCAAATATCCTCCAAATAGAAGATGGAGAGGAACCTTGATATCAAGGTAAAACATTTATTTTATAAGGGAAAACTACAATCACTCGGGTTATCAAAGGGATTGTCCACAGCAGAACTGGCTGCATATATGAGACACTGCCAAGTTTGTCGTTTGTAACAAGCCCTTAATTTAATTCCTAGGATAATCCCCACCCTCCTAGTGATGTAGTTCCTAGAGCATCCAACGTACGTTTCACCAAATGATGCGTGTCTTTGTCAAGGATGAAGGGTTTACTCCACATTTTATGGACCTACATTTTGAATTGGCCTGTTTTTCATAAATTTGTTTATTAAAACTTCTAATTGAAAGCTAAAATGTGTATTTCTGTCAATGTGTACCTATCTTGCAATGTATACAGAAAATTAAAGAAAATATATAACTAGTGTGGAACTATCTCACTATTGTTTACTAGTCAGCTGAGAAAAGTTACTAGTTCACCCAATACTAAAGATAGGAAAATAGCCATATTTTATTTATTCGCCCACTGCAATTTCTTATTTGTCCAGAACTAGTAGACTAGAAATTATGCACTACTGTTTATGTCAATAAAAGAATAATATATATTGTAAAATTACACAAAATTCTGATTTTCCAGAGGGATGTTTTATCCTATTTTAACAATGATTTAATGTTCCTACTCCTAACCAAACTCAAAAAGCATTGCAAAAAATGTTTAAGCAAAGACACCAAACCAAAGTTACGTGTGCTAAAAATCATTCTGTATAGTACTTCATAAAATATAATCTATTATAACTAACCCAATCCCCCCCCCCCAACTCATTTTGATTCATAAATTATTTTTTATGAGTTAAGAGAAACATGGATCTAAGAGACCTAACACCAATAACCCAACATAACAAGAAGATCAGTTGCTGTCATGTAATCATTTTACTGAGACAATCACTTGACAGATAAAACAACTGAGGGGATATATTTCTCTGGTGAAGGTGCAGCCAGTAACGTGAGGTATTTGTCATTGTTATGATTATCATCTGGCAGCTGAATTAACACAGGCTTAAAAGATGAGGATTGGTGTATTTAAATACAAGGGGTTACAAGTTGATTATGCATGGGGGGGCGGCAAAAGCATAAGGGATACCCCACCCCTCAATGTTGTTCCATATGTCTATTTTTCTGTGAGGTGATCACTATTGCCATGACAATTACCCTTCTTTTCAAAAGAGGGGTTCCTTGCACTGTTGTAGTGCTTATTTTGGAGTGTTAGGTTCCCTTTTAAAGGCCACAAAACAGTGAAAGGCACCTAGAAGATGACAATCACCTGCTATATAAAGGGGCACTCTGTGTTAGGAGTGTAACTACTCATTTAAAAAAGAAGAACTCCCTCTTTCCCATGAGGGATCTCATACCCCTCTTATTAAATCAAAGGTAGAGAGAGGGGCTCGATTACATTCCCCATTACGAGAAATAATCTTTTTCTAGTGGGGCAAGTGATCATTATTTTTAACTGTGATCAGCTTATTCCTGTGGGGGGGGGGGTGGCAAGTAACGCCTCAATTTAAAAAAAAGTGTTGCCCCCTTTTGATGTTCCGCTAGTAAAAAAAAAGGGGTGAAAAGTTGCTCTGTTACAGCTCCTTCGGATAAACAGTACTTTAATAGTTGATGCAGGTTACTGCCATTTTATCATCGCCTACATATTACATGGGTATGCAACCTCTTATTTGAAAAGACTTATTTTGACTCTCCAGTTTCATCTTTCAAATGTTTGCAATAGCGGCAGCAATGGGGAAGGAGACTGCACTTTGGGCTCACTGCAAAGGAAGACAACATGACGTTCTCCACACCAGTTAAAGAGACATTATGTCCAAACATTTTCTGCCATCTATATGAAAGAACAGCAACTAAACCTGCTGGATATTTATTTTATTTCATTTATTTATTTATTTGCATTAAAAAAATGTCAAGCTAAAGATTTTTAAATTGAACTTGGCAAGAATAAAGCTGCTGCATATTTTCTACTAATGCTGCTAGACCAGAAGACACTTGCTACTAAAGCTCATTGGCTTATATGTGCCTGGTATTGCTAATTGGTTGATAGATTAGACACTTCCTGCTAATTATCACTAAAAAACAGTACAAAGTACCTGACAGACAGTTATCATTACATTATTTAAGTACAGTTTACCTTCAAACAGTTTCACTTCTAATGGATTGGAATGCCATAAAAGATTAAGCCAAAAGACATGTGTTGATTTTAATGTTTTTTGCATGGCAAAATGTAATGTTTTGGTATGGGGATATATGTGTTTATATGCTAAGGAGGGATTACTCACAAGTAAAAAGAGGTTAGCTTCTGTGCCACGCCATCATACAACTAGTCATCCAATCTAGTGTCCCATAAACGTGTAGGAAAGTTATTTTGGCTATGTATTCAACCATTTTACAATGGTAAGGGCAATGTGAGAAAAAATTATTTATCAATAAAACAGAGCATTGTTTTCTTTAATTATATTAATTACTTAAATATTGAAAAAAAATAAGTTTCAAGTTTTAAGGCCAGATTACTAGTGGCACGCTAATTTTTTTCACTCGCACCCAAACATCCCTCAAAGAAATAATTTGCATGGTCGCATTAGTGTGCATATTACAAGTTGAAAGTAAAAAGATAACATGTGAGCAAAGACTTGGATGCACAAACTTCAAGACTTTGGATACTGTGACCACGCTAACTTCTTCTCCCATAGACATCTATGGGGCACGCTGTAAAAAAACTGTTAGTTATTGCTTGCACAGTAACCTGCAACTGCGCTAGACCAACTGCACTAAACCCAAAGGTGCGCTAGCAATACTTTTTTATTGGGAAACATATATTTATATATATATATATATGAAGTATTAACACACTTTTTACATTTGTTTTAATTATTATCACGCTCACCTGTACTAACAGTAACCATGTGAGTCTGTTAACTATTTTAGTCCCTGCCCCTCAGATTGCCAATAAGGTGGTGTGCCAGCGGTGAAATGATTTGTGACGTATATGGTTATTTTCTCCCGAGTCTGAAAAACCCAGAGTGTATATCTGCCTCTTGTTATTCAAGGTGTATTACGACCATCTGATAGAATAGCACGGGAGATGAGGTGTATGGTGTCATAGAATAGGCTGTTTAGATTACATTGTGATCGAGTGATTACAAGTTCATGTATATGAAAAAGTTTTCTGCTTAATAAACGCATATTAAATTAAATTCTGCGTGCGGAATTATACTGG